>NC_000068.7:107472833-107675333 GCF_000001635.26 Mus musculus
GAACTGTGGTATGGAAGTGTAAGTGGAATGATCCCTTTCCACCTTAAGTTGGTTTTTATCATGGCTTTATATTATAGCAATAATAACCCTAATTAAGATGATGTGTGTTATAAAACCCTCTAAAAAGAATTTGTGTCTAAGAACTTTGTCATTTAATATAAAATAAAAATTAATTAAATATCTTGCAAGAGAAAGACAAATTTAACCTCCTTAAGGCAACATCAAGTTTCTGATTATGTCTACTACTGATTTTTGGTTTTTCTTTGCCTATTATCCCAATACAAGTTGAATCAGAGCCCTATAATAATCATGGTATATCTCTGAGTCCACCATACCCTAACTGCACATTTTTCTTGTCTTCATGTACACCACATCACGATGACATGCTCATTTTCTTTATGTTTTGCTTAATTATGATCCATCTTTTATTCCCTACCTCCTAAACTCTTCTTTTTGTAATGGCTATTGCATTACCTACTAAGGAAATATTTTTCTATTTTTTTAACTTGTTGAAATTTTAATATACTTATAATATTTATCCCTTCCTTTGCTTCCTCCTTTCCTTCCGTCCAATTGTTCCCATATACCACTACTCACTCTCAAATTCATGGCCTCTTTTTGATTGTCATTGCATGCATATATGCACATGTATATTTAGTAATATATTATATATAATTTAATTATACAAATCCATCCATACTATATACTCCTAAACACAGACTTTATTTATTATTGTTTATACACAGGAAAATATATTCACACACACACACACACACACACACACACAAACACACACACACACACACACACACACACACACACACACACACACATATATAATACACACACTCCTAAATATAACTGTCAAGTGTATATATTGTTACTTGTATATATGTTTTAGAGATGACCATTTGGCATTGGACAAGCAATTTGTGTCCACTTCCCTGTCTTGGAGAACACATCTCCTGATCCATGCTACGTTGCCTATAGATCTTTGTATATGGTTGAAGCCTCATGAATTTTCTTTGCTTGCTTTGGCATATACAGTGACATCATCCTTGTTCAACTCACCTTTGAGCAGTTAAGTTGGTGAGAGTTCATGACATGTATATAGCTTCTGACATTACCAGAAAATGCCATCTCACAGCATGCTCCCTGATGCTATAATTCCTTTTTTATTTTCTGCCCTTCTTATGCAATGTTCTCTGAGTGTGTGAAGTGCTTTGCAGATGTATCCATTGGAATTGGGCTTCCCAAAAGTGTATTTTGACTGTTTTCCTGTAATGGTGTCTTTCCGTAACAAAGAGAGGCTTTCTTGGTGAGGGATGAAGACTACAATTTTCTGTGGGTATAGGCATCAATATTTAGATATTGTTGTTAAAATTATATTGGTTTAGTAATATAGCAATTACAGATTCTCCTCCAGTAACCATGATTTTAACTAGCACAGAAAAGTTAGTTTTCCACAACCAGACATTGTTTCTTTCTTTTTGAGAAGGTCATAGATCTCGTTAGAGAGATATTGTTTTTTGCCATGGTGTACATACCACTATGGCCACTATGTCACCTTTAGGCATGTTGTGCCATGGTGATTATCTTGTGCTTTATAGGCATCAATGTTGGATAGGATGACCAAGCCAGCGTAGTCAGTCAACAGGGTCTCAATGGAGGGAGTGATCAAATTATATAAACCCTTCTTGAAGTTTGACCAAGATGGAAATACTGACCTTAAGCCATGAATACTTTTATTAGCTATATCTTCAGCATTGAAACTCAGTAGAGCAGCAGTCTCCTGAGAGGCTCTGCTAGTATCTGACAAATACAGAAGTGGATGTTCTCAGCCAACCATTGGACTGAGCACAGGGTCCCCAATGAAGGCACTAGAGAAAGGACCCAAGTAGCTGAAGGGTTCTGCAGCCTCATAGAAGGAACAACAATATGAACCAACCAGTACCCCCCGAGCTCCCTGGGACTACACCACCAACCAAAGAGTAAACATGAAGAGACTCATGACTCCAGCTGCATATGTAGTAGAGGATTGCCTTGTCAGACATCAATGGGAGGAGAGGTCCTTGGTCCTGTGAAGGCTCTATGCCCCAGTGTAGGGAAATGCCAGGACAGGGAAGAAGGAGTAGGTAGGTTGATGAGCAGGAGGAAGGGGGATGGGATAGGGGGTTTTCAGAGGGGAAACCAGGAAAGGGGATAACATTTGAAAAATAACTAAAGAAAATGTCTAATAAAAATATAAAATAAAAAAGAAAATGCTGTCAATTTCCACTCTTGCTTTTACTTAAAGCCTGACTCACTTCTTCCAATATTTCTAAGCATTTTTCAGAGTAGCAAGACCCTGCCATACTCGCAAACAATAAAACAAAAGCTGGTTGATAGACCATCATAGCAGACATGCCAGATTTCAATACACTAATACAATTAGAAAGTATGCAATCAATACAGTTTACATTAAATACAGTAGAAGAAACAAAAGTAATTTTAACATGACAAATTAATAAAAGATTAAGTATGGGTCTTAACACAAGCACTAACACTTGATCTAAATTCAATTCCTGTCCCAACCTTATCTACTGCAAATGTAACTTCATAGAGAGCTGCAGCTAACTTCCAAATTCTGTTGAAATGACCAAAATGGACTGCCAAAGACCTATGGACATCTCCTTTTGTCCAGTGTTTAACTGATTTCTTGCCCAATCAATAATTCACATATTACTGGAAATATTAAAGTCCATTGGCGTTAATTATAAAATTCTTTCCATCTATCAGTTTTGTTAAATGCCAGATCTACATTTTCTGTGAGTTCAGCTCTACAAGTCATATCTCTGGATGATCAGGGGCAAATTTCTCATAATATTTATATATGCCAATTTCTATGGTTTGAGTTGCAGTTTGTGAATTATTTTTCTTCCAAGTTTGAGGGAACACAGAAATACACTCATCATTTATGCTATTCTTCACAAAGCAAACAGGAATCCCATCACCAAATGCATTGAAAGTCATGGTCTTATTATAAGTTTACTCCCCTGACCAAGGAGATCCAAGAAGATGAGTAATAACTTGTCATGAGAATCTCTGGTCTGGACCACACTGATTGTGTATCAGTGGTGGATCAGGAACATAGGCCCAGGAGACTTCACTGAGAATGGGAACCATCATCATCATCATTAAGGGAATCTGAAGGAATGTTGGATTGTTCCATTTGTCAAACCAGCTTTTCTGGTAGCCACCCTGTTCCATTTTCCTCCTGTGAAAATACACAAACATGGCCTTGGCGCCATATGAGTACAGGGTTGGTTCCATGCCATTGGCCTGTCATAGGATCCTTCTGTTTCACAAAAGCATACTTAGAAGTGCGAGGATGCCAAAAATGCTCAGGAGCTGAAAGACCATGAACATCCAAATTAAAATAAATAAATAAATAAAAAAGCATAATTTAAATAGTTTTGTGATATACAGGGATATAATTCTCCCTTTTTATTTTATGAAGATCTTTTAAGGTTCTATGGGTCCATTCCACCATACCATGTCTTTGAGAAGTATAAGAAATCCCAGTAATATGAGTAATATTAAATTGTTGACAAAAGGTCTCAAATGCAAGACTACATTAGCCAGTTCTATTATCTGTTTTAATCTTCTCTGGAACATCCAGCACAGAGGAACAATGTAGGTAATGAGTAATTAGACTTTTAGTTGCTTCTCCTGTTAAAGCAGTTGTAACAAGAAAGCCTAAAAAGGTGTCAATAGTCACATGTACATATTCTAATTTTCCAAAGCCAGAAATATGAGTAACATCCATTTGCTATAATTGATTAGGTACAAGTTCTTTCCTGTACCATTATGTGGTACAGGAAAAAATTGTGGATGTTGAGGACAAGTCTTTATAATTTGACATGCACATTCTCTAGACATATCAAATTGATTTATCAAGCATTACTATTTTGATAATGTAAAGAATGAGATTGGTTGGCTAATTGTTACTGTATAAGGCCTATAATCTGCCTGGTATATAAATCTGCTGTGGCATTGCCCTCACTAATGGGTCTAGTATGAGCTCTTAAATGTCCTATAAAGTAAAGACACGTTCTCTTAAATTGAGTTTTATTCGCATAAATAATTGCAAATTTTGAGAATTAGCAGCAGCAAAAAAAAAAAAAAAAAAAAAAAAAGAGAACAGTTCAAGCAATTGTAAACCGTGTGATGTATATTGGGTATCAGTATACAAATTAAAAGCTTGATTTTTTTAACATTTCAAAAACAGCAATTACAGTATATAATTCAATTATTTCTGCTGAAGCATGGGGGGGCGTTCTCAAGAGAATAAACATGTGATTCAATTACATATGCTGCCTTTTCATCAGATGAGTCATCTGTAAATTCAGTAAATGTGTTCTCTTTTGGTTGCACGTGAAAATTTACAGGTAATACCAAAGTATTCATAAAAGCAAATTGTAACAACTTATCTTCTGGATAATGATTATCTATTCTGCCTGAAAAATTTTCACATGCAACAGGCCAAATATCAGTATTCTGTAACAACCAAATTAATTGCTGTTTGGCATAAGGAATAAATATTTCATCAGGCCATTTCCCAAAATACTTTCATGATTCTATTCTGTATTAAGATAGCAAAGGCTTCATAATAGGGCGTTAAACTTTCTTTGGAGATGAGGAAAGATAAGTCCACATTAATGCCCCCCTTTGCCAAAGAACTGGTGTGGGTGCATGAGATGTAGCAAGAACACAAATAATTGCCCAACAATTGGTCATAGTCTATATACTGTATCTGTTATTGACTAATAGCTTCCTCTACTTCCTGCAAAGCTATTTGTCCCTCATCAGTTAATTGTTGAGGAGGATTAGGATCTGCATTCCCCTTGAGAATATCAAATAGAGGTTTAACTTCTCCTGCAGCAAGCTTAAGATGAGGTCTTAGCCATTTGACATTTCCTGACAGCTTTAAAAAACCATTTTAAGTAAGTAAATTATCTTTTCCTATTTGAATTTTCTGTGCCAGAATTTGTTTAGAATATAACTGATATTCCAAATATTGAAGAGGCTATTGTCTTTGAATCTTTTCTGGAGCAACAACTAGTCTCCAAGATTTTAAAGCTTGTATAAGAGCAGAGATTTGTAGTGAAATGCCTTCGGAGGAATCAGCTAATAAAATATCATCTGTACAATGAATAGTATACACAAAAGGATTCAAAGTCCTAACTTCTTGAATTGAAGCAGCAACAAATTTTTGAAATAATGTAGGGCTATTAGTCATTCCTTGGGGCAAAACTTTCCAGTGATATCACTTCATGTTTTCTTTAAAATTTCAGGCAGGTACACTGAATGCAAATCTTTTATAATTATCAGGATGAAAAGGAATAGTATAAAAAATCTTAAATCTATAATTTTATATGCAAGTTTTAGAATGGCAGCTGGAGTAGGAAAGCCAGGTAGTAATGCTCCCATAACTTTCATAGTTTCATTAACTTTTCATAAATCTTGTAATAATCTCTACTTGCCCGATTTTTTCTTAATTACTAATATAGATAAATTTCAGGAGGAGTTAGAAACCTCTATTTGTCCAGGTTGCAATTGCTCCTGCACTAGCTGTTGAGCTACCAGAGTTTTTTTTTGAAGTCCGAGATCACTGATCAACCTATATAGGAGATCAACCCATACAGGAATGTGGGGCAATGGGCTATGCACAGACAGCCTGGTCTCCAGTGGAGCTGAGGTCTTGAACCTTGTGGGACATGATGGGTGGTAATTTCCACCTACATGGGACAGAAGGCGTTCGATCCTGTCTCCTGGATCCCTGGCTCCTGTCAAAGTTACCACCCCCATAGCCCCCACAGGAGAGGGGCATGGCTATGTAGGAACAGCACCAAGCCTTCTCATATGCAAATAAGGTTTCCCCCAAAATCTCAGTCCAAGCCACTGAGAGGTACCTACTATTTCAGTGGGTGAGCCATGAATCACCCCCAGAACTGTATATACATCCATCCAGAGAATTAAAAGTACAAAAGAACTATCCCTTCGTCTGAGTCTTTTGTTCCAAGAGCCACCTGAAGTCCTGACATACTCCTCACTTGTTGGGAACAAGAAAAGGGGGGCCCAGGGGAAGAGGGGGAAGGGGAAGACCCACACCCTGTCAGAGTTCCACCTATTCTCTGGTCAGTCAGGTGTGGGAGGACTGCTATCTACCTTCCACTCATCCCGGGTGGGCATCTAAGCCTCTGACCAACTCTTCACTCTTTGGGGGGTGGCAAAGGGGCAGCCCTACCTGGGAGCCCCAGTGCTACTTTGCTAAAGCCACTGGGGTTAAAGAAGAGAGGGAAGAGGAAAGAGGTTCCAAACACTGATGGGGGTGAGTGCAGTGGATCTTGACTGGAGCAGACACTCTCCATGGTTTTAGAGCTTTATTATAGAAAGGGAGGGAGAAAGAGAGAGAGAGAGAGAGAGAGAGAGAGAGAGAGAGAGAGAGAGAGAGAGAGAGAGAGAGGAGAGAGAGAAGGCTGGAGAGAAAGAGAGTAAGAGGGAGAGAGAAGAGGAGAGGAGAGAGGAGAGAAGAAGACAGAGAGGAGAGAGGGTGAGAGAGAAGGGTAAGAGAGTGAGAAGTAAGAGTTAAGAGAGCGAGGTGGGGCTGAACAGCCCTTTTTATGGTCTTTACTGTTGCTAGGTAACTGGGGAGGAATTTAGCCTGAAGGTCAGAAGCTTGGGCCATTGCCTACCTGACTTCTAGCCATGATTCTCTTGTGGGAGCTGGGGGGCAGGGGGGTGGTAACTTAGGCAGGAGCCAGAGTTCCAGGAGACATGAGAGAACTCCTTCCATTCCATATACATGAATTATCACCACAGGGTCCTGGGGTTCAGCATCTCAGCTCAACTGGAGACCAGACTCTCTGTGCACAGCCCAATGGCCCACACTCCCTGGATAGTGCATTTTTCATTGGCCCAGCCCTACCCAACTCAGTTCAGAGCAACTCAGAGTTACCCAGTGACCTGGAAGGCATGACAGAGACTTCGTCTTCCTGCCTGCACTTGCTTCCCTTTGCTGGAAGCCTCACACTCAGCCTGAACAGAGGTCTTTGTGGAAAACCTCTGGTACCCAGGCCCACACAGGTATGCCACCTTTTTTAGTAAATTTATCTGCACAGAGTGCAGGCTTATCAATGGCCTCTATTAAAAATACCCTAAACCTGTTTTTCCTTTTCTGGGGACAGCTATAATGGATGCTAATTTTCTTTGATTTTGCTTTCCTAATTCTTGATTAGTTAAATAACCACAATCAAACATTTGTTGTGTAACTCTCTTATTTGGACTATATAAAAGGACTTCCATGTCCTTCAATATATCTCTTCCCCATAAATTAACAGGCAATTAAAAACAATGTAAGGTTGAAAATATTTTTGGTGACCTTTCTTCTCCTCCCAATGTAGAGATCATTGCTTTGCTCAGGACTCTGACTTTTGCCCTATCCCTTGTAATTGAGTAATGGTAGTTGTGTTAAGCCAACATCCAGGCTAGTGAATAGAAGTTATTACAGATATATCTGCTCCTGTATCCAGCGGCCCTGTAAATTTTTTCTGTTTATTTATATTGGATTTTTATTGGATATTTTATTTATTTTTATCTCTCTATTGAATATTTAAGTTACTTACATTTCAAATTTTATCTCCTTTGCCACTTTCACCTCCACAAATCCTGTACCCCATTCTCCTTTTCCCATGCTTCTATGAGCATGCTCCCCTATCCAACCACCTACCCAATTCCACCTCACCACCTTGGCATTCCCCTACACTGGGGCATCCAACCTCCACAGGACCAAGGGCATCTCCTCTCATTGATGCCAGATAAGGCCATCTTCTGCTACATATTCGGCTGGAGCCATGCAAACCCCTTTAGCTCCTTCAGTCCTTTCCTTATCTCCTCCAATGGGGTCCCTGTGCTCAGTCGAAGAGCATCTGCATATGTATTTATCATGCTCTGGCAGAACCTCTCAGGAGACAGCTATATATCTATCACACTCCTGTCAGGAAGCACTTCTTGACATGCTCAATAGTGTCTGTGATTGGGATTTGTATATGGAATGGATCCCCAGGTGGGGTAGCCTCTGGGTGTTTTTTCCTTCAGTCTCAGCTCCATACTTTGTCCCTGTATTTCCTTTAGACAGGAGCAATTCTGGGTTAAAAATTTGGAGATGAGTGAGTGGCCCCCTCCCACAACCAGGTACTTTGCCTAATTTCTGGATATGGTCTCTATAGGTTCTCCCTCCCCTTTGTTGGACATTTCAGTTAGATTTCATGCCTGTTGGTTCCTGGGATCCTCTTACTTTTCAGAAATCTGAAAACAAATTCAGAGAGAGAGAGAGAGAGAGAGAGATATCTAACAAAGGGCTGCCAATGGTATCCATGTCACAGGCTGATATGTTCCTGTGAATTTTCTTCCATGAAAAAAAATAGTCTATTACTTTATGTGATAAACTACAATTAAGTTCTCAGTGCAGCATAGAATGCAAATAGCTTATTTCACAGAATATCTCTTTAGTGGTTTCTAGATCAATTGTCTATACGATTGTTACTCCCTTCAGAAACTTCATGAGCTAGGCCTCTACTATCCATAGTTCTCATAGCATTTTTGTTTTTCAAATCCCCACCAATATGACCCAGTAAGCTTTTAATGCACTACTCTAAGGCTTTTTTTAGCTCAAAATTTCAAAACTATTTCACATTTTTTTTCTTAACCAAGTTTTATAAATCTAATAACCACATAGTCAAGGGTTATCCTAGCAACAGCACTATTCCTTGATAACATTTTCTGTATTAATTATTTGTTTGATTGTTATGATAAGAATACTTGACCAAATGCAACTTAAGTGTTAATTTTGGTTCACAGTTGAAGATGCCTTGTATTATGGCAAGAGCTTGAGGGGGCTGCTCACACTGCAGCCACAGTTAGATGAATGCTAGGGGTCCCTTTCCTTTAGTCCTGAGTCCCAGCTCATGGAATAGTACTTCCTATATTAAGATTTGTTTTTCTACTTCTCTTACCTCATTCACATGGCTTCCTCTAGGCAAGCTCAGGGGCTTATCTCTGAGATGATTAAAGTCTTAAGACTTTGACAGCATTAACACCATAGACACCAAGATACATTGTATCTGCTTCAGAGGTATTTTTGTATTATTTTTTTATTACTAATTTTAGACATGTGTCCTTCTTGATAAGTTTTTTTTTTCTTTCACAAAAACCAAGTATAGTGCATGGTATATAATAAATGATAAATATTTATAAAAATAAAATATGATAGTATGCAGAGAGAATGTGACCTAAAGTTCCTGGTGGATTGAAAATGCATATAGAAAGCATTTATTAGCTACACAAGAGATGGAAGTTAGCTAAACAGAAATGAGCCTTGCTTGGAAAAATCTGTTTTATTTTAACTGGAATACATTAGAATATGTGTTTTTACACACACACGCACACACACACACACCCCACAGTGAATCATTATTGCAACATTTAACTCTATACATAATTTGGGAAAGTTAAGTGACATCTACCAGTGGATTCCCTTATAGTATTATTATACCATTTCATTATATCTTAATTATATTTGAAAGCTAATTATGTGTTTTGTTATGAGATATTGATTATTTATAACCAAGTAGAAATTACTGTTCCATTTGTATAGGCCATGGAGCAGTGACTATGGTTTAAAGATGTTATACATATGCACAGTTAGGTGATGCAGTAAGTGATAGAATGGGACTTCTATCCTTTGGAGCCCAGTAAGTAATGATGGGGCTTTGCCTAGAAAGAAGTGTTTAAAGGACAGTCTTCAATATTTGAAATGTCACATTTGTCCCTATAGAGAAAATCCATGAAACAAATGGGTCTCTGATTTATCTGTCACTTACGTGATGTTAACTGACTTTTACCCATTTCTTTTCATTATTTCTTGAGTCTAACACACAATACAAGGTATTATGCCAGACTCTATGTAGGTTAGGGCTAGATCAAATCTATGCAAAAATGGGTAATGTATATGATTTGAATCTAAGGAAAAATGGTAAAACATATAGGTATGCTCCCTAGGGAACATCATTGCATAAAATATATCTTCATCTAATTTTTTCAGTGTTCAAGGAAGTGAGGTTTTTTGCACTTAAGCAATTGAATCAGTCATCTTACATGGCTCTGATTGAAATCTCTCTCTTTCTCTTTCTCTCTCTCTCTCTCTCTCTCTCTCTCTCTCTCTCTCTCTCTCTCTAGTACTAGATAGAAATTATTATTTTCGTTTCTTCTATGCAAGTAAAGCTTATACTGAATGTGACATTTCCATTTGATATTAACAGGATTCTTTCATTCTGTCTCCAACTGCCAATAAGACAAAACGGCAAACAACAGATTGGGAAAAGATGTCTACCAATCCTAAATCTGATAGGGGCCTAACATCCAATATATATAAAGAACTCAAGAAGGTGGACTCTAGAAAACCAAATAACCCTATTAAAAATGGGGTACAGAGCTAAACAAAGAATATTCAACTGAGGGATACTGGATGGCTGGGAAGCACCTAAAAATGTTCAACATCCTTAATCATCAGGGAAATGCAAATCAAAACAACCCTGAGATTCACCTCACACCAGTCAGAATGGCTAAGATCAAAAATTCAGGTGACAGCAGATGCTGGCAAGGTTGTGGAGAAAGAGGAACAATCCTCCATTGCTGGTGGGATTGCAAGCTGGTTACAACCACTCCGGAAATCAGTTTGGTGGTTCCTCAGAAAATTGGACATAGTACTACTTGATGATCCAGCAATACTACTCCTGGGTATATACCCAGAAGATGCTCCAACCTGTAATAAGGACACATGCTCTAGTATGTCCATAGCAAGAAGCTGGAAAGAACATAGATGTCCCTCAACAGAGGAATGGATACAGAAAATGTTACATTTACACAATGGAGTACTATGCAGCTATTAAAAACAATGAGTTTATGAAATTCTTATGGATGGATTTGAAGGATATTGTTCTGAGTGAGGTAACTCAATCACAAAAGAACACACATGATCTGCACTCACTGATAAGTAGATATTAGCCCAGAAGCTCAGAATACCCAAGATACAATTTGCAAAACACATGAAACTCAAGAAGGAAGACCAAAGTGTGGATACTTTGATCCTTCTTAGAAGGGGGAACAAAATACCCATGCCATGGAAGGAGTTAAAGTTCAGAGCAGAGACTGAAGGAATAACCATCCAGAGACTGCCCCACCTGGTGATCCATCCCATAGACAACCACCAAACCCAGACACTATTGAAGATGCCAACAAGATTTTGCTGACAGGAGCATGATATAGCTATCTCCTGAGATGGTCTGCCAATGCCTGGCAAATACAGAAGTGGATGCTCACAGTCATCCATTGTATGGAGCACAGGGTCCCCAATGTAGGAGCTAGAGAAAGTACCTAAGGAACTGAAGGGGTTGGCAGCCCTATAGCAGGAACACCAATATGAACTAACAAGTACCCCCAGAGCACCCTGGGACTAAACCACCAATCAAAGAAAACACATGATGGGACTCATGGCTCCAGCTGCATATGTAGCAGAGAATGGCCTAGTCGATCATCAATCGAAGGAGAGGTCCTTAGTCCTGTGAAGGTTCTGTGCCCCAGTATAGGGGAATGCCAGGGCCAGTATGCAAGAGTGGGTGGGGTAGGAGCAGGAATGGGGGGAGCAGATAGGGGATTTTCAGTTAGGAAACTAGGAAAGGGGATACCATTTGAAATGTAAATAAAGAAAATATCTAATTAAAAAAAAGAATCTAGAATCATTTAAAAATTCTGGAAAGACAAAACACCATAACTTGTAAGAGGCAAAATACTTTGTCTCTTTGGTTGGTACAGAAACCTACATCTGGGCATTCTCATTTGCTCTCAAGCAGGTACATGGAAAAAAGTACTTTCATTATAACAGCCAACCAACTAACTCTCAGTTGGACAGATGCTAAATAAAATGTTTTTTACAGGATATTAATTTATTGAATTACGAGTCTCAAATATTTTACACTTGTTTGAATTATTGTATATTGTTATAAATTTAATGTTATTTTGTTCAACTCTTGCATAATATGTTGTTCATATGCAATTCATTTAAAATGTAAAATTCTGGTCTTTTGGAAGCTACTAATAAAACTATTTAGGGTAGTTAGAAATGCAAGTTAGTAGTTAGTCACCTATAAGTAATCTTACTTGTAGTCTTATTAGATATTAGTTTTGCTAATTAGAGAAATCAGCTTTATTTAGCTTCCTGTATATGTTTTCAAATTTAAGCAGATAATAAATAGTTAGAAACAAGCAACATTTGTCTTTTCAATTATACTATTGTTAGATGGTCTTCAAATTCTTCAGAGATCTATATAATCTGTCATTTAATGATGTCTTAATAATAAAAAGCTTTTCTGACAGAGACATGTCTGCTCCTGGCAGCATCCCCCAATCTATTTCAAAGAAGATGATGGGTATTAAAGAACATCCACAGGTAGTTTGCTTCAAATGTGGCAAATATAGCCACGGGGGACGGGGGAAATGCCCTTGTCTAATGCCCTGCTGACAGTAGTTTGTACAAACTATGGGCAAGTAGGACACTGAAAAGTCGACTCCCCAATTTGCAGAGACAAGGGAAGCCTCAACATTTCTGCTTTACAGATAAGACTGTCAGGTATTATGTGCCTGTAGTCCAAAGACTGGATGTCCCAGTGAAACAGAGGAACTTTGGATGACTGTCTATGTGTCCTGGATTCTCTGTCATTTCTATAGTTTTGGAAGCTGCTTGCTCTGTTCTTCCTATGTACTAAGGTAATATCGATCCACTCAGGTATCTGATGAGGTAGATAGTTATACTCTTACAAGATATAAAAGCTTAAGTGGTTTAGGATCTAAGAAAATGTTATAGTGTCTAAAAAGATGTTTTTAGATTGATAAATACAAATTTTTAAGAGAGTGATTTAGGTACAAAATTTCAGACTCATCAAGATAGGATAGTGGAATACTTTGTCTAAGATTGCTAAATATATATGGACAGGTCACACTGTAAGTACGATTCTTACTTGATTGTAACTCCCTCCCCCCCACCCCCGCCACCCCCCCCCCCCCCCCCGCGTCACCCTCAGCCTGAAACCTGGTTGATCAGGTTTGACTGTTAGCAAGAAGATAGCATGGGGTGGACATGCCGCCCTATCATTCTGCCACTCCCACTGCTGCTGCCTGCTGCCTGGCTGTTCCAGAGCCAAACATGTGGTCACCTGAAACTGGACTCCAGGATGATTTGGTGCGAATGGTTCCCTTCCCCCTGTTTCATAACCCAGAGTCTGGAATAGTAAAATTGAACCTTGATCAGACTGTTGTCTTGGTTTCATCTTTCTCGCGTCGCCTAGCCCCCTCATCTCTTCCAGATTCCAGGCTGCTTCCCAGGTTAGAACCCAGACATGTGAGCTGCTGGCCAGACACAACACTTGATAGTTCCCATAATTGTTCTTATTGTATACAGTTTACTAATGTTAGACAACAAGCTAGTTTTGGATTAAAAGGTAGAAATATAGTGAGAATTTTGGTTTCCTTTATGAACCCAATCAAGTTATGTGAATGTTTTTATTTTAATCCCAGGTGTGCGATATAGGGATATTTCAGTTTGTTCACAGCTGTTAACTGTGGTTGTCTCATGCTCTTGGAGCAGTTGCCAGCTGTATATAGCTTAATTCTGGAGACTTTGAAGAGGGAATAAATGCCAGAATCCCCCAAAGGGCAAGAGGCACTCCAACGAAGAAGGGGGAAGCTGCTGTTCCCCTCTGCTGATCCTGGTTGCTATTGTTGCAGTGTTACAAGAAGATGCTTATAAAGATGGAATTATAAAGATTGAATACAGTTTGGATGAGCCAGAACTTGCATGAAGGCCCATCAGCAGATACTTCTCACCAGAACTTAAGTATACTATAGGATTCTAAGAGCATGGGAGTAAACTTGTACATGACCACTAGCAATACATATGCATGCTATTTCTGTTTTAATTCCTTTTGGCCTACATTCTGTGAGTATGGAGAATCACTCAACAAACCGTAGATAGGTAAGTTACTGCTCATAGTCTATTTTTCATGATTCAATGAACTAATATGAGCTTTTACATTTATATTTCATACATTAAAGATAAATCTACCATAGATAGTATTTGTAACATTAAAGAACTTCAAATGTTTACTCTCTGGCCCTTTTGGTAAACACCAATAATGAAATATAGCTGGTCTAAAAGTCCTTCATCTCAGAGAGTAAGGCTATTTATATGGGATACAGTAAAAATTTTGCTACACAAAACATGTGAAGCTATGACTACAATCTTGATATGTTAGATTTACAGGTTAGCATATTAAGACTGGTGCTTTGATAGAAATGTTTGATCCTGGTCATCCCAAAGTGATAGTCTCAGCCCCGTAGAAACAAATAGTCTATATTTATCCAAGATATAGCACTGATGATAAACCAACGAATCTATACCATACAAGTCTAACCTACAGGGACATGGATGAGGGGTTATTTAGAAGAGTATGGATGACTCAAAGGCAACTGCATCAGCAGAAGGCTTACCCCAGCATGGGAGACAAGTCAGGAAAGCTGCACCCCTTATAGTTAAGTTAACTCAGCCTGTCGAGGAGTCTCCTCTTTTCTAGCCATTATTTAATGTTCTTATAACCTTTTGTAACCGTTGGAGGTACCTTGCCAATTTTGTATCATTTTTAGCTTCAAAACTCCATGAGCTTCTCTCCTCCCCAGAGAGGGAATATTTCAGTGTAGAGAAATTGAAGACATAACACTGTATGTATCTTTACTGTTTTCAGTCTCATGTTGGTTCAATTCTAATGTACAAGTGCAAAAATCAAGTTCTGATAAATCCTATCAGCCAGAGACTCAGCCTACTCATGCATGATGTGTCACTCTGCCAGACAAGCCAGTCATCTCCTGGAAGTACTAGATGGAGATGGAAGAGCAATCTACAGCAAATGATGAAATTGGACCCAGTAAGCATCTGGTATGATTATGAGACAACAGCAGCAGCCAACTTCCCTTTTACAGACTTTTCTGAATTTGTGATTAGCCATGATCTTGGACTAAAAGTATCTGGATAGAGTGAAGCTGGTGTGAGAAGCAAGTGGAGCTGAGCAGTGGAAGGACTTGAAAATGATAGATGCTATCAGGGTTTATCCAGTTTTTATTTACCAGGAAACCACATCATATAATAGTGGCTGCTAATAGCTTGTCTCCTGAGAATGAGCCTTGGTTACAAAGGAGCTGCCTAGGATGTAAAGTAACATCCCTTTTCCTACTAGTCTACAGAGACTTTGGGCTTTTCCATTGTTTCAAAGTGCAACTAACTCTGGGGAACTGTGTTTGTTTGTTTGTTTGTTTGTTTGTTTGTTTGTTTCCAGAGGTGTCCCAGGAGCATCTAGCTGAAGCTATCTTCAAGTTGAGCTCATATCCATGTTAGTCAATGCTCATTCTCTCATAATATTTTCTCATTGTTTTTCAGTTGATAATGCTAACCAAATCAAATTTGCTCAAATCTTTGTTTTACATTATACTTCTAGAAGAAATGACCTAAGACAAAATCCTAAGCATTAGCCAGTACTCATCTTGTTAATCTCATATCCTACTGTTTGTTATCAGTGTGCTGCTCTCCTTCATTACCCTGTACACACTTATGTAACTACTTGCTAATTTCTGGGCCCAATCACAATTCATGATTTCTTAATTTGCTATCTCAACTACTCCAGTTCATGAACATTAGAATTCTGGTGGAGCTAGTATTCCTTCAAGCATCATTTGTCAGTTAAGGCAGTACCATCTACTATAAGAAATGAGATTCCCAAATGTTAGTGGATTAACAGAATAGAAGCTCATTTTGGCTCCTATTCAGCTCAGTTAAGAAGAATTGGAAGAGGATGACTTGGTATTCTATTCTAGACAGTCATCCAGAGTCCAAAGCCTAAGAACACATATCATCCTTAGTACTTTGATTTTAAGGTTTATTCCAGGATCAGTGGGCATAATTCATGGATCAAAAAACAATAGGAACAAAGGCCACATGGTGTTTTTGTTCACTTGTTTGTTTTGTAATAACTATGTATGGAAGCAGCATTCATCACCTGCACTTGTATCATATCAGCCAAATAGTCATGTTGCCCTGTTGGATATGAAATTGTAGTGTTGACTTTGCTTGTTTCTTCTTGGAAATAACTCCATATCATGGAATAAAGCAGAGATCTTTAATGGAAAATGCATCATATCTACCACAAGCTCCATTTTCTGTCACTGGTTACTCATGTTCATCAGTTATGCCAAGACAGAATGCATCCTTTCTCATGGGAGTACACCCAACTTTCCATTCAGACACTGCCTCTGGATTATTCTAGAATCTCCCGCTGTTATGTTAACATTGATACAGAGAATACAGAAACATTGAGAGCTCTCTAAGATTCTGATTTTTGGCTGAGAACATCCACCTCTGAATATGTCAGGCATTGACAGAGCCTCTCAGGAGACAGCTATATCAGGCTCCTGTCAGCAAGCACTTGTTAGCACCAACAATAGTATTTGAGTTTGGTGACTGAATACAGGATAGTTTCCCAGGTGGGGCATTCTCTGGATGGTCCTTCCTTCAGTCTCTGCTCCACACTTTGTCTCTGTATCTCCTCCCATGGGTATTTTGTTCCCCTTTCTAAGAAGAATTGAAGTATCCATACTTTACTTTTCTTTCTTCATGAGCTTCATTTGGTCTGAGAATTATATCCAAGGGTATTCTGAGATTCTGGGCTAATAACTAGTTATCAGTGAGTTTATGCCACTTGTGTTATTTTGTGGTTGGGTTACCTCACCCAGAATAATTTCTAGTTTCATTCATTTGCATAAGAATTTCACAAATTCATTTTTGCCTGAGCATCAGCGGCAGACATCTTGGTTCCGCGACTTCGCCAAGAGTAGTCTGCACAGGTAAGAGTGTGGACTACAGAAGCTAACATCTTCTGTGACAGGCCTAAACAACACAGCTTCGGGGACAGGTCCTGTTTTGGGCCTTCATCTTCGGCCAGGAGGGAGGTCCGAACACCAGATATCTGTGAACGTTCCCTGTAAGAGGAGAACTTGCCTGCAGAGAGTGTGCTCTGACCACTAAAATTCAGAGGAGAGAGCTAGTCTCCCAAGTCTGCTGATAGAGGCTACAGAATCACAAGAGGAACAATCTCTAACCAGAGACAACTAAATCAACTAACTCCAGAGATTATAAGATGGTGAAAGGTAAATGTAAGAATCTTACTAACAGAAACCAAGACCACTCACCATCATCAGAACCCAGCACTCCCACCTTGCCCAGTCCAGGGCACCCCAACACACCCGAAAAGGTAGACCCGGATTTAAAAGCATATCTCATGATGATCGTAGAGGACATCAAGAAGGATTTTATTAACTCACCTAAAAAATACAGGAGAACACTGCTAAACAAGTAGAAGACCTTAAAGAAGAAGCACAAAAATCCCTTAAAGAATTGCATGAAAACACGACCACACATGTAATGGAATTGAATAAAACCATCCAAGACCTAAAAAGGGAGGTAGACACAATAAAGAAAACCCAAAGAGAGGCAACACTAGAGATAGAAACCCTAGGAAAGAAATCTGGAACTATAGATGCGAGCATCAGTAACAGAATACAAGAGATGGAAGAGAGAATCTCAGGTGCAGAAGATTCCATAGAGAACATCGGCACAACAATCAAAGAAAATACAAAATGCAAAAAGATCCTAACTCGAAACATCCAGGAAATCCAGGACACAATGAGAAGACCAAACCTATGGATAATAGGAGTAGAGGAGAATGAAGATTTTCAACTCAAAGGGCCAGCAAATATCTTCAACAAAATTATAGAAGAGAACTTCCCAAACTTAAAGAAAGACATGCCCATGAACATACAAGAAGCCTACGGAACTCCAAATAGACAGGACCAGAAAAGAGATTCCTCCTGACACATAATAATCAGAACAACAAATGCACTAAATAAAGATAGAATATTTAAAGCAGTAAGGGAAAAAGGTCAAGTAACATATAAAGGCAAGCCTATCAGAATTACACCAGATTTTTTCACCAGAGACTATAAAAGCAAGAAGAGCTTAGACAGATGTTATACAGACACTAAGAGAACACAAATGCCAACCCAGGCTACTATATCCAGCCAAACTTTCAATTACCTTAGATGGAGAAACAAAAGTATTCCAGGACAGAACCAAATTCACACATTATCTTTCCATGAATCCCGCCATTCAAAGGATAATAACAGAAAACAAAACAAAACAAAACAAAACAAAAAAAAAACAATACAAGGACGGAAACCACGACCTAGAAAAAGCAAGAAGGTAATCCCTCAACAAACCTAAAAGAAGACAGCCACGAAAACAAAATGCCAACTTTAACAACAAAAATAATAGGAAGCAACAATTACATTTCCTTAATATCTCTTAATATCAATGGACTCAACTCCCCAATAAAAAGACATAGACTAACAGACTAGCTAGACAAACAGGACCCAACATTTTGCTGCTTACAGGAATCCCATCTCAGGGAAAACATAGACACTACCTCAGAATGAAAGACTAGAAAACAATTTTTCAAGCAAATGGTCTGAAGAACCAAGCTGGAGTAGCCATTCTAATATCTAATAAAATTGACTTCCAACCCAAGTTCATCAAAAAAGACGAGAGGCACTTCATACTCATCAAAGGTAAAATCCTCCAAGAGGAACTCTCAATTCTGAATATCTATGCTCCAAATACAAGGGCAGCCACATTCATTAAAGAAACTTTAGTAAAGCTCAAAGCACACATTGCACCTCACACAAAAATAGTGGGAGACTTCAACTCACCACTTTCAGCAATGGACACATCATGGAAACAGAAACTAAACAGGGACACAGTGAAACTAACAGAAGATATGAAACAAATGGATCTAGCAGATATCTACAGAATATTTTATCCTAAAACAAAAGGATATACCTTCTTCTCAGCACCTCATGGTACCTTCTCCAAAATTGACCACATAATTGGACACAAAACAAGCCTCAACATATACAAAAATATTAAAATTGTCCCATGCATCCTATCAGATCACCATGGACTAAGGCTGATATTCAATAACAAAATAAATAAAAAAAAGCCAACATTCACGTGGAAACTGAACAACACTCTTCTCAATGATACCTTGGTCAAGGAAGGAATAAAGAAAGAAATTAAGGACTTTTTGGAGTTTAATGAAAATGAAGCCACAACATACCCAAACTTATGGGACACAATGAAAGAATCCCTAAAAGAAAAACTCATAGCTCTGAGTGCCTCCAGAAAGTAACTAGAGAGAGCACACATTAGCAGCTTGACAACACACCTAAAATCTCTAGAACAAAAGGAATCAAATTTACGCAAGAGGAGTAGACAGCAGGAAATAATCAAATTCCTGGGTGAAATCAACCAAGTGGAAACAAGAAGAACTATTCAAAGAATCAACCAAACAAGGAGTTAGTTCTTTGAGAAAATCAACAAGATAGATAAACCCTTACCAGACTCACTAGAGGGCACAGGGAAAGCATCCTAATTAACAAAATCAGAAATGAAAAGGGAGACATAACAACAGATCCTGAAGAAATCCAAAACACCATCAGATCCTTCTAGAAAAGGCTATACTCAACAAAATTGGAGAACCTGGATGAAATGGACAAGTTTCTAGACAGATACCAGGTACCAAAGTTAAATCAAGATCAGGTTAATAATCTAAACAGTTCTATATCCCCTAAAGAAATAGAAGCAGTCATTAATAGTTTCCCAACCAAAAAACACCCAGGACCAGATGGGTTTAGTACAGAGTTCTATCAGACCTTCAAAGAAGATCTAATACAAGTTCTTCACAAAATATTCCACAAAATAGAAACAGAAGGTACTCTACCCACCTCATTCTATGAAGCCACAATTACTCTGATACCTAAACCACAAAAAGACCCAACAAAGATAGAGAACTTCAGACCAATTTCCCTTATGAATATCGATGCAAAAATCCTCAATAAAGTTTTTGATAACCGAATCCAAGAACACATCAAAACAATCATCCACCCTGACCAAGTAGGTTTCATCCCAGGGATGCAGGGATGGTTCAATATATGGAAATCCATCAACGTAATCCAGTAAATAAACAAACACAAAGACAAAAACCACATGATCATCAAGTGAGATTCAGAGAAAGCATTTGACAAAATCCAACAGCCATTCATGATAAAAGTCTTGGAAAGATCAGGAATTCAAAGCCCATACCTAAATATGATAAAAGCAATCTACAGCAAACCAGTAGCCAACATCAAAGTAAATGGTGAGAAGCTGGAAGCAATCCCACTAAAATCAGGGACTAGACAAGGCTGCCCACTTTCTCTCTACCTCTTCAACATTATACTTGAAGTCCTAGCCAGAGCAATTAGACAACAAAAGGAGATCAAGGGGATACAAATTGGAAAAGATGAAGTCAAAATATCACTTTTTGTAGATGATATGATAGTATATATAAGTGACCCAAAAAATTATACCAGAGAAATCCGAAGCCTGATAAACAGCTTCAATGAAGTAGCTGGATATAAAATTAACTCAAACAAGTCAATGGCCTTTCTGTACACAAAGGATAAACAGGCTGAGAAAGAAATTAGGGAAGCAACACCCTTCTTAATAGTCACAAATAATATAAAATATCTTGGCATGACTCTAACTAAGGAAGTGAAAGATCTGTATGATAAGAACTTCAAGTCTCTGAAGAAAGACAGTAAAGAAGATCTCAGAAGATGGAAAGATCTCCCATGCTCATGGATTGGCAGGATCAACATTGTAAAAATGGCTATCTTGCCAAAAGCAATCTACAGATTCAATGCAATCCCCATCAAAATTCCAACTCAATTCTTCAAGGAATTAGAAAGGGCAATCTTCAAATTCATCTGGAATAACAAAAAACCTAGGATAGCAAAAACTCTTCTCAAGGATAAAAGACCCTCTTGTGGAATAACCATGCCTGACCTAAAGATGTACTACAGAGCAATTTTGATAAAAAGTGCATGGTACTGGTATAGCTACAGACAAGTAGACCAATGGAATAGAATTGAAGACCCAGAAATGAACCCACACACCTATGGTCACTTGATCTTTGACAAGGGAGAAAAAATCATCCAGTGGAAAAAAGACAGCATTTTCAACAAATGGTGCTGATACAACTGGCAGTTATCATGTAGAAGAATGCGAACTGATCCATTCCTATCTCCTTGTACTAAGGTCAAATCTAAGTGGATTAAGGAACTCCACATAAAACCAGAGACACTGAAACTTATAGAGGAGAAAGTATGGAAAACCCTCAAAGATATGGGTACAGGGGGAAAATTCCTGAATAGAACAGCAATGGCTTGTGCTGTAAGATTGAGAATAGACAAATTGGACCTCCTAAAATTGCAAAGCTTCTGTAAGGCAAAAGACACTGTCAATAAGACAAAAAGGCCACCAACAGATTGGGAAAGGATCTTTACCTATCCTAAATCAGATAGGGGACTAATATCCAATATATATAAAGAACTCAAGAAGGTGGACTCCAGAAAATCAAATAACCCCATTACAAATGGGGCTCAGAGCTAAACAAAGAATTCTCACCTGAGGAATACCGGATGGCTGGGAAGCACCTGAAAAAATGGTCAACATGCTTAATCATCAGGGAAATGCAAATCAAAACAACCCTGAGATTCCACCTCATACCAGTGAGAATGGCTATGAACAAAAATTCAGGTGACAGCAGATGCTGGCAAGGATGTGGAGAAAGAGGAACACTCCTCCATTGTTGGTGGGATTGCAAGTTTGTACAACCATTCTGGAGATCAGTCTGGAGGTTCCTAAGAAAATTGGTCATTGTACTACTGGAAGTTCCCGCAATACCTCTCCTGGGCATATATAAAGAAGATGTTCCAACCGGTAAGAAGGACACATGCTCCACTATGTTCATAGCAGCCTTATTTATAATAGACAGAAGCTGGAAAGAACCCAGATGTCCCTCAACAGAGGAATGGATACAGAAAATGTGGTACCTTTATACAATGGAGTACTACTCAGCTGTTAAAAAGAATGAATTTATGAAATTTCTAGTCAAATAATGGACCTGGAGGGCATCATCCTGAGTGAGGTAACCAAGTCTCAAAAGAACTCGCAGAATATGTACTCACTGATAAGTGGATATTAGCCCAGAAATTTAGAATACCCAAGATATAAGATACAAGTTGCTAAACGCATGAAACTCAAGAAGAACGAAGATTAAAGTGTGGACACTTTGCCCCTTCTTAGAATTGGGAACAAAACACCCATGGATGGAGTTACAGAGACAAAGTTTGGAGCTGAAATGAAAGGATGGACCATCTAGAGACTGCCATATCCGGGGATCCATCCCATAATCAGCTTCCAAATGGTGACACCATTGCATACACTAGCAAGAGTTTCCTAAAAGAACCTAGATATGACTGTCTCTTGTGAGACTATGCCGGGGCCTGGCAAACACAGAAGTGGATGCTCACAGTCAGCTATTTGATGGATCACAGGGCCCCCAATGGAGGAGCTAGAGAAATTACCCAAGAAGCTGAAGGGATCTGCAATCCTATAGGTGGAACAACAATATGAACTAACCAATACCCCCCTGGAGCTAGTGTCTCTAGCTGCATATGAATCAGAAGATGGCCTAGTCGGCCATCAGTGGATAGAGAGGCTCATTGGTCATGCAAACTTTATATGCCTCCGTACAGGGGAATGCCAGGGCCAAGAAGTGGGAGTTGGGGAGCGTGTGTGGGACTTTTGGGATAGCATTGGAAATGTAAATGAAATAAATACCCAATTAAAAAAAAAGGATTTCACAAATTCATTGTTTTTAATGGCTGAGTAGGACAGTGCACAAGGTCTCCAATGGAGGAGATAGAGAAAGGATATAAGGAGCTTACAGTCCCACAGTAGGAACAAAAATATGAACCAACTAGTATCCCCAGAGCTCCCAGGGAAGTGGGAGTAGGTAGGATCTTGAGCAGGGGAAAGGCTAGTGGACAGGGGATTTTCAGAGGGGGAGCCAGGAAAGGGGATAACATTAGAAATGTAAATAAAGAAAATATCTAATTAAAAAATAAAGTAAAATAAAATAAAAAGGGAAAAATGATTCTGATTTTTATAGATTTTAGCTTCATAATGATGCTAGTAGTGTTTTCCTTCTCACAAGAACTCATGCCATTAAACTTTCTATTCATTGTCTTACCATGTGAGGCATTCAAAGAGTGATTTCCCAATACTAACCTGCAACTCTATAAACAATATTTTTTAAGTCTTTGCTTAAAGTTTATTTGGTTT
This sequence comes from Mus musculus, assembly GCF_000001635.26. NCBI lineage: Eukaryota > Metazoa > Chordata > Mammalia > Rodentia > Muridae > Mus > Mus musculus. The sequence continues at coordinate 107,496,316 of NC_000068.7, forward strand.
TTCTACTTTGTAATCTCATCAAATAGTTATTGGGGGAAATGTTTCCTCTTTAAATCAAAGAAGACAAAGAGAAATCATCATTTTGTTGGAACACAGCCCCTAAAGTACATTGCAGGTAACAACTATAGATTGTGTATTGCAAATCTAAGGAATCTTCCTATTGTCAAGTGAGTTAGCACTAAATCTAGCATTGAAAGGGACCACTAGAAATTTCTCTTTATCATTCTGTGACTGTGCAGTTAGTGTATTTTTCTTAGTCTTGTTTTTTAATAAAAAATATGAGAATAAAATAACCTAACCAACATTTTTCATAATTTTGATCAAGAGATCAAACATACTCTCTCACTTTGGGGGATGCAGACAATCCCAAACATATATGATTTCTGTACATAGCAGTAATCACATCAGTGCCACTTGGAGATGTCTGTTGATAAGCATGTCCTTGCATAGGTTCTATTAACATGATTCTGGGCTTAGTTTTATGACTATCTTGAGTCAGTGTGATACTAGTGATTTCTATCATTGGCCCATGGCTCAGGAATCAACATGTTTTGAGACTTATATTGACCATACTTTGAAGTCTAGCTCATTTCACTGAATGAATGGTGTAGAGTTTGGCCAACATCCTCTGCTTGACACCCTTAGCTAACATTGTCACAATGGTAAAGACTATTCAAATGCTGCTCAGAAACTAAAGCAGCAGCAGATCACAGATTTTTGAGCATACAAATTATTGTAACTTTAAACCTCTTAAATTTTGATTTTTTATATGGAAATAATAATAAAAATTAAAAATAATTTTCATCTCTTCTATTGTAATATTACTAATCCTAGCCATTGCCCTTTGTCCTAACTTCTGACCACATCCCAGTTGGCTGAGAAGTGAAGTGATTTACTGCCAAGAGTTCTGGTTTCCAGTTAGGTTCATTTGTCACTTCATTTATTTTTCTGAGAAATCTCAAGTATTTATTTTCATTCTACTTTTCATATTCTCATTATATCATATTTATCCTCAGTCCTGTTGCTCTCAAATTTCATCCAGGTATGTTGATAAATTATATTTAGGCAAAAGATATGAGAAAGAGGAATACTTGCCAAAACTCCTCCAGTTACACGTTTATATTACTATATCAGAAGAGTGAGATGTATTTTGTTTTTTCATAACTGTATTAGGTATTCAGCCTTAAGCCAATTTGATACTTTTTTTCTTTTATGACTTCTCATTGCTTTTCCTTGCAGCTCACCTACATAAATTTGAGTTCCCTATTTTGAAATAAAAGTAGAGTAGGTTCCAAAACAATCATGCACAGCATTGAGCTCCAGATTCTGAATTTATGATTTCTAGACAACTGTGATGCAAGTTCTTAATTATATAATGGTATTTGCCTTTGGACAGTTATTAGCAGGAGGCATTAACAAAAATGTATATTTCCCTAAGCAGCTACTTTAATGAATTCAGTGAATATGTAGTGATCATATTATTACTATCAAGATTAAGATTAATAATTTAAAAATGATTATCTCCCTAGCATATTCTTTCAGCTATGTCACTAGCTCATTGACCTACTCTTATGCATTTTGAAAAATTGATATGATTTATTTTCCCTATCTTTTATGGAAGTTGAATGTCATTGGAAGATTAATGATAATAAAGGCAGTAATTATTGAGCAATCAGTACATGATAGGCACCATTACAAACATTTTACCCAAATTAACTTGTTGAGTACCTGCTCGCAAGAGCACTTTTAGGAAACACAATGATAATATTTTTGTCCCTTTTTTACAACAGACAAAGCTAGACATGCAATTATACTGAGACACAAACTGGTTAAGAGCAGTCCAGCCAATGAGGCAGTGTGTTGACTTACCCAAGATATACAACTTTGAAATCTGTACACAAAATGTGCTCAGCTGTGTTTACCAGTTCGGAATTCATTTGATGAGTGACTGAGTATTTCTAATGTCAACACCAAATTTTTCATTTAATCAGTTTGAATTTAAGTCAGTTTGATTTTTGCCCTGTATAATGATTTTGATTTCTCATGAGTGTTATTTTATTATAATTTCAGTTAAAAAAATTCAACTTTTCCACCATATTAATGACTACACAATTACCTACAAATCTGATGTTATTTTCATCAAAAGATCAAGAGAATGAGCTTCTTTACTGGATGCTCTGTGGAGTCCATTTATGCTTCCATCTCCTAAGTGCAGAAGAACCTGCATTTACATGGGAGACTCTCCTTTCTGCATGCCATCACATAGACCGCTTGTCTAGGTTTCCTGAGTTCTGAGAGTAAAGGTTCTTACTACCACGACTGAACTTATATTCCACTTGCTGGTGTCTCCTTTTACTTAATCTATGCATTTCTCTTCTTCTCTTAGCTCAGCTTGCTCTTTTTTATTATAGACCTGCATAAGAGTGAACACTCATAACCACAAGAATTGATACTAGACTATTTTGAGATTTCCTCTGTCAACACAATTAATCCAAAATTCTTCTATTTAACCTTAGGTAGATTTTTTTTAACAAAGGCAAAACATAGCCATATTCTTTACCAAAATATCACAAGAACCATTTCTAACCCATATATTAATATTCTCCTGTAAAAACTCTTGAGCTGGTTTCCACAGTTCAAATTACCCTCACCATTACTGTCTTCCACGGTCTTACTAGTATGGCCCATTAAGTTCCTCTTCAAGGATTCAACTGCTTTTCTAATCCACAGTCTGAAAGTTCACATCCTTCCAAACAAGAACACGGGCATGTTATCACAGCAGTACCCTAGTCTCTGGTACCAACTTCTGTCTTATTTAAGGTTTCTATTGCTGTGAAGAGACACTATGACCATGGTGATTCATGAAAACATTTGATTGCGGCTGGATTGCAGTTCAGAAGTGTAGTCTACTATTGTCATGGTGGGAAGCATGGCAGCATGCAGGCAGGTATGGTGCTCTCGAAGGTGCTGAGAATTTTACATCCACTATGCAGCAGGATGAAACCTGTCCATTGCAGAGTGTTGCAGAGCCTCTGACAAGGCCACACCTACTCAACAAACCACACCTTCTAATAGTGTCACACTGTATGGGCCTATCATGACCATTTTTATTCAAACCATCACACATGTAGTTTAAATTCATTAGGGATGTATAATTGGTCAGACCAGTTGTCTCTATTCATCTCATGTTAGAGAGCAGTTCTACGCATGTATATTTTCTGTTGACAGATTATAAAGTGGTTTTAGGAAGTCATAATCCCAGAACAGGTACAGAGAGAAAGGAAGGAATGAAGGAAGGAAGACTAGCACAAGGCTTCAGCATGCATAGGGTCCAGCCTTAGCCATGCCTTAGCTGAGTACATCTATTTAAAGAGTGGAGTTTAGCTCTGAAATGACTGTTTAAAGCATCTGTAGGTTTTAATTATTTAACTTCTCCCCATCCCCACAAATATCCACTCTACCAAAATAAATAAATAGATAAATAAATAAACAAGGCCCTCCTATAACCTATTTTATGTGAGTGTTGCAGGGAGAGCAAGCATTGTGCTTAGGGTACAGTGACCTGTCATTGGTAGATACAATGGACATGATGAAAGGAGATGATATATTAATGAAAGCTCATCGTGGCCAATAGAGGCTGCCTACATTACTGTTCTATTGCTGTAAAAAAGACCCATGACCAAGGAACTCTACTAACAGAGAAAGTAAAAGCTTTCATGCCACAGCTAATCACTACAGCTCAGGTATTTCAAATCTCCATGTTATCCCACATTTTCTTAATAGAGGATTGTGACTTAACATGTTGTTTAATTAGGTTAAATAAAACATGTGTTGCAGTGTCTCCTGGACCAGATAAGAATGTAGAGTCTGTGATGGTTATTCTTGTTTGTCAACTATCTGAAATTTACTAAAGTACAAGTAATTTGGTATATCTTAATTGAGTCTTTTGAAGTGGAGAAAACCAGATTTGTTGAGGTGGGAAGATTCACCTTTAATTTGGGCAACAACTTTAGAAAAAGGAGGGTCTGATGAGAAGAAGAAAGAGGACAAAGAGGAGAGAAGGAGGAAGACAAGGACAAGAAAAAGAAAGGAGAGGAGGAGAACAAAAGACAAAGAAGAAGGAGGAGGAGGAGGAGAAGGAGGAGAGGGAGGGAAAGGAGAAGAAGAAAAGAAGAAGAAGAAGAAGAAGAAGAAGAAGAAGAAGAAGAAGAAGAAGAAGAAGAAGAAGAAGAAGAAGAAGAAGAAGAAGAAGAAGAAGTCACACATGGAAGAAGATGGAATATTTTGCTTTCTGCCTACTTACTGGCAAGTCCATTTATTCTCTGGCATTAGAGCCAACTATTTAAGGGTTCTGGTATATACTGAAGACCAGCTTAGACATCCAGCCTCACAGATTAGATTTCCATTAGTAGACAGACATAACTGGAGTGGCTGGACCAGTCTTTAAGCAACTCTAATAAATCCCCTTTGTGTGTGTGTGTGTGTGTGTGTGTGTGTGTGTGTGTGTGTGTGTGTGTGAGTTCTGTTCTTTTAAATTTCCCTGACTTATACAGTGTCTAGTGTTAGAGATTCCTTTTCAAAAAACATTAGCTGTAGAAATGACTCAATTGTTGTGAGAGCGTCCTGCTCTCTCATAGTATAGTATTTGTGTTCCCAGGAACTACAGTGCAAAATTCACAGCTAGCTGTAAGAGATTTGAAGCTACACACACACACACACACACACACACACATTCAGGATCTACCTAGGAGAAAACTCATGGTAATTTGTCTATCTCAATGTGGCATGTTGTATTCAGTGATTTCCATTTTCTGACTCTGATTACGTTGCCAGAGCCCAGAGAGATTGTCTTTAGTTCACTGTTCTCTTGGAGTCCATGTTCTGGTGAAAAGAGCATCTCTCTGACAGGTACTGTTTAGCTTAGCTTGGTACAAGCAGTGTGACAAGGTTAGCAATGTTCTGGATACTCCTCTCAAGAGGTAATCTACCTAGACTTATTTTTTTTCTCAGCTCTTCAGCTTTAACTGTAGTCATATTTTATCCCAACTCTTTTCTTTCACTGGGTATCACAAAAGTAAATTTATAATTTACTACCTTACCAGGAAATTGACTAGTCAAATATTTCAAAGGGATTGATCCAAAGTAATACTAGAAGCTATGCAGTGGAATTTTAGAGATTTTTTCTTATGATAGAATATAAAAATTAGTACCTTTATCAAATGGTAGGCCAATGTAAATGCCAAAAGGAGAGAATAATAATTTTGGTACAATAAAAATTCATATATATATATATATATATATATATATATATATATATATATATTCACTTGAATCATTAAATAAAATTTTAAAAAGGAATTTTTCCTTGTCCAAGAAACTTTACCATAATAAATAATTTTTAATACAAAAGAAGTGAAACATGCTGGTATTATGGTTGCTGAAACTTTAGAATATTAATTTGTATATTCCTATATAGTTTATCCCAAACTTGGCTCCCAGAAATAGATTTAATTTCTTATGATTGTAGCCAGGGATATTCTCACCCCCATTTAATTGTTCTAGGCACACAGGTTTCACAATCAATAGGGCAATGCATCCTATAATAATTTGCTAAAGAACTCCAAGGCATGTTGATAAGATTTCAAAGTTCCAGTTGACCATGTAAAAAATGTCCTCATGAGCGAAAAATGCAGCTTCAGTCTTTTCCAGGTTGATTTATCTTTTATTACAGTATAGTTTCCAAGATTGTGTGGTTTTGCCAAGAAATCATGCACAGGGCTCATACAAGCTCAATATAGACCCAATCTCAGCATTGAGTAGGAAGGCAGGAATGAAGACCCCCCAACCTCAAGCTGAGGAGTTATTGGCATTTGATAGTTTCTCTGAAAGGGAAAGTAAATTTTCATTAAGAAAAGAGACCCTGGAAAACTGACCATTTTCCAGTGGAAATTCACACATTCAAAAAAATATTGACAGCACAAATTAGTCTTCCTCAGCTACAAAATATTTAAGTGGACATAAAGTTGGGTGGATAGGAATGGGGAGTGGACCTGGTAGGAGTTTTTGCATTGAATATGATCAAAAGACAATGTACGATATTCTCAAAGAATTTCAAAATTTAAAAGAAACAGAGAGTCCTATGTGAAAAGGTAACATAGTCTGTCACAGAGCTAATTCATGGGAGATAAATTTAGACTGCTGATAAAATGGCCAAAAGGATTTTTTATGTATCATCTGTAGTTCCAATGGTCTTAGTAGGAGAAAGTGATACTCTTACAAAATCTAGCATATAGTAAGAACAATACAGCAGCAAAATGAGATAGTTCACCAAATATGGGCGGCTCTTTAGGGCAGGAGACACTCCTGACTCTAGGTCTTTCTTTTCAATAGTTTGTCTATGAGAAATGTGTGGATGCTGAACTATGGCCTCAGCATATAAGACATAGTAAATTATTTCTGGAATCTGGTTCTAAAATGTTCTTTTCTAACACACTGTACTATATAATCCTTAGTCATTGTAGTTTCAGTAGCCTGAATTCTTTCAAGGCAGGGTCTCTGTCTTCTGCCACTCTTTCGATAGAACTTGGTATGTAGTCAGTGTTTATTATAACTTGAGCTAATGAATACACAATCACATTACAGTTTATCTTTATAAAGTCATGAATGAGAAAAAAAAATCTCTGGATACTATGGGCAGAGAAAAAAATGGCACTACTTAGCAATTAAAGTCATGATTCTAGCACCTATACCCACTAAAGTGGCATTTTATAGAGAAAGCAGCTCAGAAAAGTGTGCTTCATTATGGTCTGCTGTGGCTTACATTACAGGACAGGATAAGCAGGAGCGTAAAACAAAATACCTAGAGAAGGTGAAGGATTCATACAAGGATTGAGGAAAGAACCATCAAATGGTAAGAATGCTAAAGCAGGAGGTGGATTCATATCAGTGTTTAGGAGAAGGAGCCCACACAAAACAGACCCCAGAAAACGAATAAAGCCTGCATTGTTGTAAACAGCAAGGTCATCAAGCAGAAAATCAAACATTTCTTTGCTTGTTGTTTTTATTTATGAACCAACTGCCACTTCAGGGAGCCCAAGGGCACTTTCCCAGCATGGGCAGCCGCTGTCTTGCTTTAATAGTGCTGAAAAAACTGGCTTCTGACTTTTGCTCACATTTTTCTCTATAGCATTTTTCCTGATTACAGGAAGCAAAGAAGCACACCTCACTGCATTCCGAACCATACCATGGATTTTGTTGTAATTTAGTAAGGATTATTACTTAAGAAGTAATAAAATGTTAGGAACAATAGCATCATGATAGCTTGGCTCATGGAGACAGACACACAACTACCCAGAATTGTGGGGCTTTTGATCCATTAATCAAAGCACTATTAGATTCAAGTCAGATGCAAGAAAAAAAATCAGAGAAGGTTAATCCATATCTAGAAGCCTTTAATAAATAAATCATTTCAAGTGGGATGTGAGAGACTTGTTTCGTGCTTGCCTTTCCCTTGTTTAGTAATACACAGGAGTCCATATGCTTTCAATCCGTGTAATGAGTTCTGGGTTTATATGCTTAATTAGTCCCTGTTGTCATATTAGCCATGGATTTGTCGGATTGTACTATTTGTTCAAAACATGCAAAGAAGGGAGAAAAATGCCTTTCTTTGTCTAAAAATGAATCTCTACTTGCACAGAAACATTTATTTTTCTCAAATTCTCCCTCCTTCTCTCTAGTTCTTTGTATGAGTCACGTCCTTTGTTGTTGAGACAAAACCTTCGAGAAACAACTTAAGAGAGGAAGTATTTATTTGGATCCACCGCTTCAAGATATACAGCCCACCAGAGCCAGTATGACATGGTGGTACAGCCCAGTCTATGGTTGCAGGAGCTGGGTATGTTCATATTATAACCTATCAGGAAGCAGAGCCAGGCTGTAATATTTAAGGACAGTCTAGCGGCTAGGTCAGCCAAATAGGCCCTACCTCTCCAAAGTTCCACAAAAGTCTCCAAACAGCCTGCTGGGGATCCAGTATCCAAACACAGGAGCCTTTGGGGAACACTTTTAAAAACAGTTTTCTTAGACAGTGTTACATTGATGTGAAGAGACCCCATGGCATTGGCAACGCATATGAAAGAAAGCATTTAATTGGGGTTGGCTTACAGTGTCAGAGGTTTATTTTATTACCACCACAGCAGGAACCCTGGTGGCACACAGGCAGACAAGGTACTGGAGGAGCCACTGAGAACTCTACATCTTGGATCCATGGGCAGCAGGAATAGAAAGAGATGCTGGGCCTTGCTTGGACTTCTGTAACCTCAAAGCCCACCTTCCAGTGATACTATTCCTCCAACACATGTACACCTGTTCCAACAAGGCCATACATTCTAATTCTTCTAAGTAGTGTCACTTCCTGATAACTAAGCATTTAACAATATGAACCTATGATGGTACATTCTTATTCAAGCTATCACACCAACCATAACATATTTTGGTTAAATTTGATTAATTTTATTTGTTAGAAGGCATGGATCTTGGATAATTATTGCAGAATACTCAATGTCTTTTCAAAAATATCTAATTACCCTTCAAAAGGAGATTCAAACTTCCTTGTGATAAAATAGAAACTGTCACTTAGCTTAAACAATACAAGACACTGTGCAAATAATTTTTATGGTGTCTCAGACTTTGGGTTATTTTCAGAAAGATGAAGATTGTATAAATTTCATTGATCTAATGGCCTCAGATTCATTTTAAGGTGTGGCAAAGTCTTATGTCTTCTCTATATCTAGGGGGTTCTTTTTGTTGTATTTTGGGTTTTTTTTGTTTTGTTTGTTTTTTGTTATCATTAATGCATGCAGCAATATGTGCAAAAGTAAACTGGATACCCAAAGAAGGTGGTAGCTAAGATCAAAGCAAGGTTATATCACACAGGGTTTGTATCTGTATTGTTAGGGAGCTCCTGCCTTTATGTCTGTGTTCATTTATTACTTGGTTTAAGAATCGGTACCTTTACCCCTCTTTAATTGCATTCTATTGTTTTCCCCTTTGTGTTATTTAATTTTGTGTTATTTTGTTATCTAGTATCCAAATATACTTTTAAGGAAAAATGTACCATACTCTAAGAGGGGAAATGGAGAGCCTGATTTGTATATGCTGAAGGGAGCAGGAATTCCCCCTACCCTCTCCTTTGCACAGACAACTTGAGGGACATGTTTACACTAATGAGTTTATTTATTTATTTATTCATTCATTAATTTATTTTATGAGGGGGAACTTTAGACAGAAAAGCACACTAATGTCTGGAGTAAGAGTGAAGGCCTAGAGCTTTCTCTTAGATTTCCATTCTGTTGATCTGTGAGTTTTGCAGAGAAATCAATCACAAATTTACTACTGCTTGTTTAAAAAGATGACTCATTTGAAAAAGAATGTCCCCTGATAGGTTCATATGTTTGAATATTGGTTTCCAGTTGGTAGAAGTATTTAAGAAGGATCATTATTAACCTTATTAAAAGAGGTGTGTCACTGAGGTTGAACATTAAGGTTTCAGAAGACTTGTATCATTAACAGGGTACCTCTCTAGTTTCTATTTGTGGATCAAGATGTGAGCTCTCAGCTATTTGTGCCACAGTGTCTTTGCCCCAGCATCATGGACTCTAGCTTTGTGAAACCATAAGTCCAATGAAATGCTTTCTTTTATAAATTGCCTTGATCGTGGTGTTTTTTCACAACAATAGAAAAGTTACTAACCGAAAGAGGTAAGGTTTTATCTCAATTATTGTTTTAATATATAATCACCAAATATTCAGACTTATAAATCAGAATTTTTTAAGTTATTTTAATCACATATATACTTACCTAGGACTTATACAGCATTGCCTTCTGATAATTTTATGTGGCTATATGCTATACATGAATGACATATACATATCTGAATATAGGTAGCACATAAATATATGTTGCATACTAAGTTACATAATATATAGCACTTATAAAAACAAATATATTCTATAAATATTACCTGTTAGCATATATATTAACATGGATTTCAATAATAGTGACCATTTATTTAAAAATATATAACTTTTCTTCCATAACTTTAGTCATATTTTCAAAGTTTATTTTATACAACTTGAACTGTAACTAACATCATCATTTCTAAACTTCATAGAAAATAATTTTTAATGCAGCGTGCTATTTTTCCTAGCACCAGTTAAGTCACAACCCCCCTGGCTTTCCTCCTTTGTTGTTCCATTTCATGCAGACTGCTTTTAGTGTCTGTAGACCTTGACTTTATCACCCATTCCTGATCCCCAAATCAGTCCTTGGTCCTGACAGCAGATCTGCTTTCTTCCCTTTGGTTTGAAGCCTTGGCATGCACCTCTGGACACAATTTCCACTGCCCATCTGGCTTCTTTCCCTCCTAACCATTTTGTGAAACAGTAAAACTCAGTCAAGCCTGAGCTGGGCTATGTTGTTCAGTCTTGCTTGAATTTAAATACATGGCAGGAATAGAGCAATTAAACAGGAAGTCATGTTCAGATGACTGAAGCCATTGGGACCAAAATAACGGTTTAGATGCCTTTTTATAGATACAATGACCCAAGTTAAGTTCTTTAAAACAGAATTTACTTTGGCTAGAGTAACTCGGCTTTTGTGTATAAAATAAACAGAGAAAGGAAAAGCCTTGAGAAGAGATTGACAAAGTGGTATGCAGCCAGGGTGTGTTATATGATAGCAAACAGTGAGATAAATTGAAAAAGAGAGAAATTTGTTGGGACTTGAGGAGTCACAGAGATGTTGTATAGAGATTTTTATGTGCCATGAAACTCTCTGTATGACATTGGTATTATCTCATTTATTCCTTTTAGCAATGGGAGGTACATATACAATTTCTTTCTAATTAAAATAATAACAGGATTAGAAGGTTAAATAAGTAGCCAGATATTATACAGCTAGGTGGCCTATGCTCTTTGCTTGTTTTGGACTTCAGTATTTTTCCCTTAACTGAGTTAATTCGGAAAGTATTAGCAGAGATAAACAGAGAGAAGCAATACGTTTGTGGTAATGGCCATTCACAGTAGCTATTTCTTAGGGGAAATCATTCTTTTAAACTGTAATTAAAAGTCCAATGATTGCTTCTGATTTCCAGGAAATAGTGCTTTGCTTGCTACAATAAATTGGAAGTACCAGACCTCCCTCCCTTTCCTTTCTTCACATCTTTCCCAGACCTTCTAGTGCAGTTTACATGAAATTGAGCAGCTTGCATTGTTAGAGCACTGTCTAAATTGTGATTGCAGAATTAGACCCCTGCTGTTGTAACTCTGGGACTGTGAAATGAGATCTCACATAGGCATAGCCATCCAGTTGATGCTGAGTTTTTTTTCAGTTGCTGTTTCTTCTCAAACAAACAAAACTGCTGCCAAGTGTGTGTGTGTGTGTGTGTGTGTGTGTGTGTGTGTGTGTGTGTATGTGTAGGATATTGCTCTAGATTTTTTATTGATGGCAATAAGCTAATTATTAAGGTGGAACTAACTCTGCCACTGAGGCATAGAAAAATCCTCCAGGGTTGACAGCTCTTAAGTGCTCTATAGTGACTTGTCAATATACACAAAGGATTTCATTTTCCTATTAAATTGGGGGACTGGCATTTAAGACAGTGGTCACTCTTAAGAAGCCAGATCCCAAGCCTGGAGTGATTTGGCTACCATTCTCTACAATTCTCCCTGGGACAGAAATTTAACAAGCTATGCTATAGTGTAGCTTAACCACAGCTCCCAATTTATGATCACAACAGGTATCTGGCTTATTGTGTTGAACTAATCAACCAATGTAGAACTTCCCACCACTCTATAAAAGCTTGAAAATTGGGATTTTCTTTGTTCTTTGGGTTGTTCTGAATGATTTTTCTTTTCTTTCTCTCTTCTCTTTTTGATTTTCTAAAATGAATTTATTCTCCTATATATTACATGTGGATCACAGCCTCCCCTCCTTCTTCTTTCAGTCACTTCTCACTCCCTCCCCCTCCCCATCCACTTCTCTTCAGTTTCCCCCAGAAAAGGGCAGGCTTCCCAAGGATATCAAGCAAATAAGATTATCAAGTTGCAATAACTCTAGACATCTCCCCTCAAGTCAATGCTGGATGAACTAACCCAGCAGGAAGACAAGATTCCAAAACACAGGCAAAAGTATCAGAAGCAGGTCTCACTCCTTCTGTTAGGAGTCCCACAAAACCACCAAGTTGCACAACAATAACATATATGCAAAGGGCCTGAATTACACCCATGCAGACTCCCAAGTTTTCACTTCAGACAGCTTCAGTGAGCCTGTATGAGTCCAGGTTTGTTGATTCTGTGGGTTTCCTTGTGTTGTCCTTGATCCTCTGGCTCCTACAATCCTTCCTCCTTTTCTTCAGCATCATTCACTGAGTTCTGTCTTAGGTTTGGCTATGGGTCTCTGCATCTCTTTCCTTCAGTTCCTGGATGGAGCCTGAGCCTCATGAAGGGGATGATGCCAGACCCTTGTCTATGATTATAGCAGACTATCATTGGGGGATACATGGATCTCCTGAGGACAGGGAAGTAGAATAAACATTGTAGGTAGACTGGGGTGGGGGGTGCAAGTGGGGACAGGAGGGATCAAGTTAAGGGGAGGATGGAGGGTGGGAGTATTGGGAATGCCAACTGAAATGGGGGTGGGGGCAATTCAGAAAGAAGATAGAAACCTAGTGCAATGGAAACTCCCAGAAATCTACTAAGATGAGCTACAGAAGAGTCTTAGTAATTGGGATCCAGAGCTTGAAGTGGACATCTCCTATAAACAGTCACGTTGGGCATACAGTGGAGGTATTGTGACTCCAACCCAACCACAAAACCTTTAACCCACAATTTGTCCTTCAGCGTGATGTGTCATGGTAAAGGTGGCAAAGGAATTGTGGGAGTGGCTAACCAATGACTGGTCAATCTTGAGACTCTTGGGATGAGAGGGATCCCACTTCTGATATGCCTGGACCAGAAACCAGAGGCCAGTTGGTCCGGAGGCTTAGGGTAGAACCAAACAAGACTGGCAAAAACAAAAACAAAACAAAACAAAACAAAACAACAACAACAACAACAACAACAAAACCAAAAAAGGTAAAGAAATGATTGAGGGCTTTTTCAAGGGCCCTGTGTAAAGAGGCTCCTCCATCCTCCCTTGACCTTCCCTGTTTTGGTAGTTTTCTCTCTCCCTCTCCCTCTACCCTCACCCTCTCCCTCTCCCTCTCCCTCTCCCTCTCCCTCTCCCTCTCCCTCTCCCTCTCCCTCTCCCTCTCCCTCTCCCTCTCCCTCTCCCTCTCCCTCTCCCTCTCCCTCTCCCTCTCCCTCCCCTCCCACTTTTTCTCCCTCTCACTTTCTCTCCCTCTCACTTTCTCTCCCATTTCCCCTTTCCTTTAAACCTTCCATCTATTTGCCTCATATGTCTGTACATATTTTACTATTTTCTGTCTAATATTGTCTTTCCTCTTATCTTGAGGATCAGTTACTTCTGTGGTTATTTCCCCTAATGATTCCTAAATAGTAACTTCCTTTTCTGGACTGACCACTGCTACATTGTTGTTCTTAACCATTATTATTATTGTTGTTGTTGTTGCTGCTGTTGTTATTATTACTACTACTATTACGACTACGACTATGACTACGACTACAACTACTATATTTAACACTCCCCTAAGGCTGATTTCCTTAATACCTGCATACATACTACAAAATCTTCAGGTATTTGTATCAAAAATAGTAAATATATGTCACAAAAGTTAAAATTACTGAGAATAAAGTTCTTATACCTTTTCTGGATAGTAAATAAGGAATTTTATCTCCCTATTAAAAATAAATGCTTGCTAAAACCTGCTGTCAAGACAATGGGAAACCCATTAAAGTAGAAATAGTTAAGAGAAACAGTTTCAAAAGTTACATTTCAATTTCAGTGGGATTTGAGTAATGTTTTCAATGATGTATTTAATATCACAAAATTGATGTCCAGATTCTTACTTTTAATCTAACAACTCACTGGAACTGCAGGTCTTTCTGGAGTTAATGCAGGTCTATCACCATCAGTATGGAGCTAGGGATGCTCCCTCAGCCTCTTCTCTCATGTTACCTCTTCTGTCTCAGTGAATTTCAATGTTTTATTCAACCCAAAGTCCAATTTGGATGTATTCGTCCTTTAACTCATTGGCCACTTCCTATTTACCTTTAAGCCCTGTTGTTTCTCTCTTTCCCATATATATCATTACAGAATTTCATGTATGTTTTACATATCTGTGCATCTATTGACCTATCTGTAATTAATCTACCTATCTATCTATCTATCTATCTATCTATCTATCTATCTATCTATCTAATATTTGTGTATTAGCTATTTTTCTGTTGCTGTGATAAAACACCATGACCAATGAAAGTTATGGAAGAGAAAGCTTATTTTGGTGTAAGGTTCCATAGGGATAAAGGGCTGTCTTTGATATAAGTAAAGGCAGAAATCCAAAGTTTGAATTGTATAAAAGCCAGATAATTGAGGGTAGAGATGAAACTGAACAGGCAGTAGATAAACATTCATGATGGGGTACTAGGCTTGACTTCAAGTGCTCTGTAAGATCAGTACTGTTAAATGCCAGATTGTTTGTCCATCCCATTTTTTAAGTCTAATTTTGGCATGCATTTATGTTTGTGGGTTAGAATTTTTTCTTTCTCAACAGGTATTATAAATTTGTGCTGAAGGTCACTGTGGGAATTGATTACGGTCATGACATTTTTCAGTCACTGCTTTATTTATTTATTCATTTATTTCCTCATTTATTTATTATTTTCTACATTTTATATCTACATTTTTAACACCTAGAACATACTCCTAATAGTATACTAAGGATAAAAAAGAAAGATCCAATTTTGACTCAATATAAGGAATGTTATATTTTGATTCCTCGGTTTGGCTGGAGAAAAGACTCATCATTAAAACACACATTAACTTATTCTTTTTTTTTAATTAGGTATTTTCCTCATTTACATTTTCAATGCTATTCCAAAGGTTCCCCCATACCCACCCCCCCAATCCCCTACCCACCCACTCCCCCTTTTTGGCCCTGTCGTTCCCCTGCATTGAGGCATATAAAGTTTGCAAGTCCAATGGGCCTCTCTTTCCAGTGATGGCCGACTAGGCCATCTTTTGATACATATGCAGCTAAAGACAAGAGCTCCCGGGTACTGGTTAGTTCATATTGTTGTTCCACCTATAGGGTTGCAGTTCCCTATAGCTCCTTGGGTAATTTCTCTAGCTCCTCCATTAGGGGCCGTGTGACCCATCCAATAGCTGACTGTGATCATCCACTTCTGTGTTTGCTAGGCCGGCATAGTCTCACAAGAGACAGCTATACCTGGGTCCATTCAGCGAAATCTTGCTAGTGTATGCAATGGTGTCAGCATTTGGAAGCTGATTATGGGATGGATCCCTGCATATGGCAGTCACTAGATGGTCCACCCTTTCGTCACAGCTCCAAATTTTGTCTCTGTAACTCCTTCCATGGGTGTTTTGTTCCCATTTCTAAGAAAGGGTAAAGTGTCCACACTTTGGTCTTCGTTCTTCTTGAATTTCATGCGTTTGGCAAGTTGTATCTTATATCTTGGGTATCCTAAGTTTCTGGGCTAATAGCCACTTATCAGTGAGTACATATTGTGTGAGTTCCTTTGTGATTGGGTTACTTCACTCAGGATGGACCTCCAGGTCCATCCATTTGCCTAGGAATTTCATAAATTCATTTTTTAAATAGCTGAGTAGTATTCCATTGTGTAAATGTACCACATTTTCTGTATCCATTCCTCTGTTGAGGGGCATCTGGGTTCTTTCCAGCTTCTGGCTATCATAAACAAGGCTGCTATGAACATAGTGGAGCATGTGTTCTTCTTACCGGTTGGGACATCTTCTGGATATATGCCCAGGAGAGGTATATCTGGATCCTCCGGTAGTACTATGTCCAATTTTCTGAGGAACCGCCAGACTGATTTCCAGAGTGGTTGTACAAGCTTGCAATCCCACCAACAATGG
This sequence comes from Mus musculus, assembly GCF_000001635.26. Classification (NCBI taxonomy): domain Eukaryota; kingdom Metazoa; phylum Chordata; class Mammalia; order Rodentia; family Muridae; genus Mus; species Mus musculus. The sequence goes on from NC_000068.7 coordinate 107,512,390, forward strand.
AGGAGTGTTCCCCTTTCTCCACATCCTCGCCAACATCTGACAGACAAGTAGACCAATGGAACAGAATTGAAGACCCAGAGATGAACCCACACACCTATGGTCACTTGATCTTTGACAAGGGAGCTAAAACCATCCAGTGAAAAAAAGACAGCATTTTCAACAAATGGTGCTGGCACAACTGGCGGTTATCATGTAGAAGAATGCAAATTGATCCATTTCTATCTCCTTGTACTAAGGTCAAATCTAAGTGCATTAAGGAACTCCACATAAAATCAGAGACACTGAAACTTATAGAGGAGAAAGTAGGGAAAAGCCTCGAAGATATGGGTACAGGGGAAAAATTCCTGAATAGAACAGCAATGGCTTTTGCTGTAAGATCAAGAATCGATAAATGGGACCTCATAAAATTGCAAAGCTTCTGCAAAGCAAAAGACACCATCAATAAGAGAAAAATGTCACTAACAGATTGGGAAAGGATCTTTACCTATCCTAAATCAGATAGGGGACTAATATCCAATATATATAAAGAACTCAAGAAGGTGGACTCCAGAAAATCAAATAACCCCATTAAAAAATGGGGCTCAGAGCTGAACAAAGAATTCTCACCTGAGGAATACCGAATGGCAGAGAAACACCTGAAAAAATGTTCAACATCCTTAATCATCAGGGAAATGCAAATCAAAACAACACTGAGATTCCACTTCACGCCAGTCAGGATAGCTAAGATCAAAAACACATTAACTTCTGAAACACAGAGCCCACTTAGCAGTCAAAAGCAGAAACATTGCTTTTGTGTTTGCTCTTTATTTTTCTCTAGTCTTCACAAAAGCCTTCTGATAAAGAGAAGGGCACGGGGTGGGGCTTAAGGTAGGGGAAGGGGGGTGGGGAGGTTGTTTACATTGTCTGCTGAAGTCTTGCAGCTCTGGTTTTGATAAATTTGAAAGTAACTAAACTACATACTGTTGAAATACAGTTTTAATATAATGCTAAATGTAAATGAATATTAATTTATGTATTGCTAATAGCTTGTTCTATTAGGAAGTATTAAATAACCATGGCACTTATTGCAGAGTAGTAGAGTCTAACATATTTACTCCCTAATTACATATAGAAAATATGTAACTAATCACTGGTTCATATATCAACTCTTGATTTAATTTTATTCTTAGCACCTCCTATACTCTTTTAAATTATTTGGCTTTATATAGATCTTCTAAAGAGTACGTGTCTTAATTGCTATATTAGAAATTAAAATTCCAATTAAAATATACTTATTTACTTATTATTTTCAATGGTTTATTTTGTTTTAATTATATGTATCTCTGTGTGTCTGTGTATGGTTGTGTTCACATAAATGTCAGTGCTTGAGCAGACCAACAAAATGGAGTAAGATACCCTGGAGTTGTCATTACATGTTGTTGAAAATTGCCCAGTATGATTCCTATGCCTGTGATGGAAACCAATCCTCTTAACAACAGCAAGATTTTAACTAATGAGCCAGTCCTCCATTCCAAAGAAACATACTTATTAATCCATCTAATAATAATGAATTCATCAGATGTTTATACAGAAAATTCATTTTATTTCCAAAGGGAAAGAATGTAAAGAAGAGTAATAATATCTAACATTTTTTTATTCTCTTTAAGAGTTAGCCTAATTGGAAATGGGCTATTTTATTTGTGTTAAGTTGCTATGATCTGCTTTTTTTGGTTAACTGCATGAATAAAATCTATAATCGCTCAGGAGCGTACTTGTAAAAAGTGGGGGGAGGGGGCTTTAATATTCTTTACGGATGACTATAAACAGTCTCTCTTAGGATTACACTCACACTTATAGAGTGGTAATTTCTTAAAGACAAATATTAATGTGAATTTTAATAACCTATTCATGACTATGCCATGTTACATTAAAACTTATCCAATATTTTGTATATATGTACTTTCTGTCATCCTGCTTGAGTGACTGGAAATTATTAATTAGTTTAGTTATGAAGATATTCTGCACATTTGTCCAAATGTCTGTTAGAGTCTGGAGTAACTTTAACAACAGAAACACAGTTTCTTTTTTATAGGGTTAGCACATCCACACTAACATGGCTGCCAGGTCTGGAATCTAGCAAGGTTCACTTCCTTCCTTAGACGTGATACAGAGATAGGATAAAAGCTCTCCTGACTATTTATTCATAAATCTTAATTTATAAAATTACTGAAAGTAATGATTTTGTGTGGGTTTTGCACACGTTTCATGTCACTCTTTCGATTCCCTGTTGCTCTTCATCCTTGTACCTCTTCTCTGCTGTGCCAACTACCTCAGCATTTGCTCCCTTTGACTTTGCATTTTCGTGTCTTCATCCTCTGCCTTATGGCCTTCTCTTTCCCAATCATGTGGCTCCTTACTATTTTCCTTAACCATTGTTAGGTCTGCCATCTAAAGGCCTAATCCATTCTCAAAGCCTCTATTTATCTAACACATAGACATTGAGATTAGAAGAATGTTTAGCATATTTTTAGAACAGCGTCTCATGTAGATCAGGCTATACTTGAACTCTCAATCTTTCTGCCTCCATCTTCCAAATGGAAGATTGTAGACCTGAATATAATGCAAGTCTTTGTGAATGCTAGGTGAGCATTCTACCCACTGTGCTACAACTGAATCCTAGTAATTTAGGTTTATCAAAATTGTATAAATCTACAAGTTTGAGAACAGTGCTTAAAGTCATTTTCTGTAACCATCCCAAATGTTATTATTAATATATTTTCCCCCACCCTGTGTTTGAAGTTACATATCTATATAATGTCAGATTTTTTAAAAATAGGTAAACCAGTGCTACACACACTCCAGTGTAGTCTGCTTGACAGGCCGAGAAGCCTGGAAGCACTCATGAGGCAAAGAGTTTCAGAGAAACTCACCTCCTAGAACCTTTGTGTTCTCATAACCTGTATACTCATACTCTATCCCCGCATTAGTCTGGTGTATGGATCCATGTGCTCTCTTTTAGTATTATTTTATTATAAGTGCCTTTAAAGATTGAATCCTGACATAGCTAAGCCTTCGAAAGTGTTCCAATGTCCCAGAAAGTCCTTGAAGCCGACAAACTTGGAATTCATAGGAAATAAGTAAGGTTATCTATTCAGTAACATTCAAATATACTTCTAGTAGAAACAGTGAAACTAATTAGGCATTACAAAGAACGGAGCCAGAATAGCTCAGGGCTGGTCTGCAGAGTGTTTACTTGGGACAATAGCCAGTCTTATTCAGACAAGGGAATACACAATGGCCTAGCAAATAGGTGGGTTTACCATGAGAGAGTTAGGGAATACTCCTGAGACAGGTTTCTTCACTAGAACCCCTGGTGGTGGGTTTAACAATAGACTAGCATTATACTTGGCTCCCTTTTTAGAGGTAAACAGCAGTGCCTGGTCCCTGCCATCTTTTGATGTATACATTCCTTATGTTTTGTGTCACTGTAACTCAGAGGATGTATCTCACCTGGTTTCTTGTTTTTCTTCTGTATAAAAAGTTCGATGCTCAACTTGACAAATTACATTCAGATTCTACACAATCTCCTGTGTTATGTCTGTCTGTCATTCATTCGCCGACTTCTTGTCCACCTGTAACCAGAGGCCCATTTTACACAGACAGGGACCAAAAAGGGTCTGCAGCAAACCAAAATAGTAAATTCTCAAAAGAAATGCTTGTTCATACATACTAAGTTGGTCAATTAAAAAAATAAAGAAAAAGAAGGTATGAATGTTTCACGGAGTTAGTGAACATGGGAGGTATTGGAGAAAGAAGAGCAAAGGGGAGATTATGTAATTCACTATTAATTTATGAAGTTCTCAAAAGAAAATGAAAAAATTAAAGAGAACCAACAGTAATGAGGGGAAAAAATCAATGAAACCAAGACAGGAAAACTATAGATTAAAAACAATTAATAAGCGAACCCAGAAGCTGGTTTTATGAAAAGTTTGATAAAATTGTGACATTCCAGCCATGCAACCCAAAAATGATTGCTGATGTCCAAAATGAAAGGGCAGCACACACACTAGACCACTGTATAAGACAGCATGACAACTCAAAGCTGAGGTCCACTTAACATTTTAAAACTCTTTATGTCTATTTGACTAGCTTTTTGAGTATCTAAATGCTCACATACCTTGTATCTTTTCAGCTATAACTACATATGCTATATTCTGTAGTCATAGTTCTACCAGCAAATAGATCAGTTTAGTTGAATGAAATGTTAAAGTTTCAGGCTTTCTTGGTTGGCTTCTTGCTTACCCAGCTGGCACTCCTCACTGGGTGGTACCCCTTTCCCTATGAGAATCCTGCTTGAGTGAAAGGTTTAACACTGTATTGGCTTATGCTTTAACCAACGTTGGTGTCCTTGGTTTCTAGATCATAATTTAAATTTTTATTATTGTTATTTTTTTCTGTTTCATCTGATTCTTTCCATATTGACTTAGTTTATTATTCTTTTTCATGGGTTTACTTATACTTCATGGGTCTGAGGCAACTAACTTTGGAAGGAAAATCTTGATCTTACCAGTACTGGGGGTTATGTATTTTCATATTTTTTCTTGTACTGTTCTCAATAGAGAACTGTATTTATTGGGGCTTTATCATTGGGGCTTTATTGTTCTATTCTTCATAACAGAGTGTAAAATTTAGAAACATTGAACATTGAATATTTATACTTGTTTTGTTTAAGCTGGAAATATTATATATTTCTGATAAACATATAGCAAAAAGGACAAAATCATCATCAGCTGATGAAATTAATTGCTAAAACTGCTGTTCAATTTGAATTACTGATTTTCAGTTTTCACAGAGAACCTTCTGTGACAAGGTCAAATCTAGTCAATATGCTTTGCCTTCGAGTGAGATATTTGTAGCCCAGAGACAAAAGAAGCTTGCTCAGGGTCACCTGGGTAGTTCTTCAGAGAACTTGAATCACAACAGTCTAATTCCAAGAGCTCACATCATTCCCTAACTGGACTAACATTAACTTCAAATAAGGAAAATAAACAATGATCCCTGGTTCATTATGCATTTAAAGGTGGGAGAGAGTGTCAGTCTAACTTGTGAGTCAAATAAAATAAATTACAAGGAGATGCTTCTGAAATGATTTTTAAATTATACTGTTTTTATCAGTGAAAAAATCCTTATTTATATTCTCTGGTCTGAACATTTGATCTAGTAGGAGTCTAGTGCTTGCCATTCAAACTGAGTACTATGTCTCCAATTTGTGAAATGGCATTGGGCAAATAACATGTTTTCACTGCTTGATTCTGCTCTAGGGATCTATATTAACCCCCCTCTTATAAAAGTCTCTGATATAAATATGACTCACTTTGTATCTGTGCCAAATGAGCAACATAAGACCTTAGCATCATTTCTATGTCTTTGAAATATCTCTCTGCGTTTCCCTTGTCAAATATGATGCTTTATTTTAATGATAAATCTTTCTTACCAGTTTTGTACAGTTAAAGTACATAAATTGATTCCCAAACATCTTTTAATGCCTTCAACATTTGCTTTCGAAATTGCTTATAGGTGAGGGCACTCATCAAATAAACCCACATTTTGACATTTACATTAATATCAAGAGACCATTTAATGAGCAGTGTTACTGTGGAGAAGAAAAAAGAAGTCTTGAATGGTAGTAAAATCTCCATTGTTCCCCCATCTATACCTTGTGAACAGGGGAAGGTAGGTTCCTTCATGGTAGGAAACTACTGGATATGGATATGTAAATAGGGGTGGATATTCTGGTTGCTGTGATCTTCTTAGGGCACTGTCTCTCTCTTCTGCCCTAGGATATGAAAAAAGCAAAGTCAAAATAAAACAGGTCCTTGTTTGGGGTGAGAGAAGAGAAAAGCTGGCCGCCTCCCCCATGACTCACCCAGCTGGCTGTGAGGTTCAGGGAGCCTTTTTTAAGACTGGGAGGAGATTGGAGGAGGCAAGGGAAGAGTGCTGGAAAGCTATACAGAAATTAAGTCTTTTACATAGTGCATAGGAAGGTGCCTGTGTGGATTAAATGAAACATTGTTTTGCCAGAAAGCATGCAGCTTTCAGAAAACTGATTTTCACAAAAGATATACACCAAAATTATTGTAGAAATGGTGTAAGGGTTGACTGACAGAACTACTGATGATCCATCATCTAGATTCAGCTTTTCTTGTCCTAGGAAGTATCTAGATTAGGACCTGCAGCTTTATAGACACCCAACAAATAGCAGCTGCTGCTACTGTCATGGATTCTCTCTCTCTCTCTCTCTCTCTCTCTCTCTCTCTGTGTGTGTGTGTGTGTGTGTGTGTGTGTGTGTGTGTGTGTACACCCAATTACACAAGCACATACTGCCTATGGCAAAGTAAATGAGCCTCCTCCTCAGAATCCTAACCCGCATGGAAGCTTTTTTGCCTATTCCTAATTGTTTAGTTATAGATATCATTTAAATCCTTTAAGCTCTGTTCTCTTATCAACAAAGTAAAAATGACACACGCCCATCTGCATATTGCACAGACTGTGTCAAGGACTCTGGAAGACCAAGTGTATGTCTGTGTTAAACAAGTGCAAAGGTCAGCAGTAGCAACAGGCTACTTTTGAAACTTCATCAGACATAGAGCTAAGGAGTGTGCACTCAGATTATAAGATGAACTCTATTTGAACACTGTGAAACCATAAAACTAGGGCAATCAAAGTCTGGGGGTGATGTAGTTTAAAATAGACAGGTAAGTGCCTTGTAAGGTGTGGGATGCAGTTCTGCATTAGTTTCATTATTCAGCCAAACTTCTATTATGAGATAATATTTACTGAACTTTACGATAAGCCACAGACCAAACAATGTCTTCTGAACGTGGAGTTTTGTTTAACCCTTACTACACCATTCTCAGGGATAAATTAAATATTGTTGTCATCATTAAACAGCGAGGAAACCATCTTGTCAGTTATTATTACTCTCATTGTACACGAGGCCAGCTCCAGCTCTCAGAAAGGTTTCCTCTAACTGGGTCACAGAGAGATCCAGCTGCCCACCCACCACTGGCCCCACAGAGATGCAGGAGAAGGCTATTTTTGTCTCCTGCCCATCCCACAGAGCCTGGCACCCAGCTCCCCGAGGGAGGACTGCTCTTTGGAATTCCTGGCACCCACTCCATTCTCCTCCTCCTCATACACTGCTCATCTCTCCTAGTGATAACTGCGTTAGGTTTGTCTGTTAGTTCAGGCACACACAAACATGGCTCAAGCTTAGTCATCTCAAATTAGATATTGAGATCTTGCTATACCTTGGGAAGAGGGGCTGAAAGAGAGTTAATGTAGATGAGGCCTTGCCTGCAGCCTATCTTCTCTGAAAGACTGTTAAAATAATTTTATGTATGTACCAAGATTACATTTTCTGTGCTGTTGGGCTTTGCTGTGTGTCTCTGGGGCATTTTCTTGCCAGTTCAGTAAGCCCTTTGGTGTTAAGGAGCTGGTAACCTAGGAAATAATGTGGGGGAAGAAGGCTTTGGAGGTGCTCAGTTGCCAGTGTGATTGTCAGCCTGGTGGGCCGACTCTGAGGTAGTAGGTGTGTGTGAGGGTGGGTGAGGGTGCTGTGAGCTTGCTTGCCTTTGGTTGCCGGAGTGCTGGCACAGGAGTGTGGGTGTGATTGCAGTGAGTGATGCACGCAGGGTAATTGTCAGGCAGCTCAGATTTTCTCCCTCTGCCTTTTTTTGCTTCTTTTTCTCCCTCTAATTTATAGTAGGCAAAGAAATCCTCCGCTGCATCAACGAGGTGATATTTTTGAAAAGTTTCCAAGGGGATGAATTATATGCTGTTTCAGTTTCTCAGTATTATTGATTCTTTTAGGTTTTGTGACTAATATTTCTTAATGAGAGGTCTTGGGACTCTGAGGAAGCTGGGGAGGCCAGCTTTGGCTGCTTGCTTCTGTAAAGGAGGTATAAAACTCATGTATCATATTAGGAAGATTGCCTGTACAGATCAGTGCTAATTTCTACATTCAACCTCACTGCCACATTTAAAATTTTTGGCAGTGCTAATTCCAAATGGACTTCAGAAAAAAAATCATTTCTATTAATTTTAATATTTGTTTATGTAATCGTGTTTCATCTAATGGGTGGGTTTATCATCCTTTATCGAAGTTCATCACAAGTTGGATCTGAAATTCAAATCAGACCTGTAAGTGTCAGACTTAAAAATGAAACATTGAAAAATAGAGAATATATCTTAAGGATGAAAGATGTAAGTTTAGAAACTTGGCAATAATCTCACTGAGAAAGTCTGAACAAGAATGGAGTTCATACTAAAGTATTCATGAAAACTGAGGGAAGTGTTCACATGATGTCAGTTTCATCTCCTGGATGCAGCTGCTCTAGAGGCTGTGTATACTCTTCATCACAGAAAATGGTGACTGCCATTACATTTTATTGAATACTGATACTGTACAATTCACACATGTGCAAGTCATAATGGCAGACCTGATGCCAAGAAATATTCCATATCAAGCATATGCAATTATCCCAACACAATCAAATTTAACCTCTCCAATGTGGAAACTGTCTGATAGAGTGGCCATTCTTTTAGGGGACTGGTTTGTCTTGCAAAAGAATGAAATACACTTTTTGCCGTAGGAAAGTGGTGCCTTTCAACAGGAGCAGTTTTGTAGTAGTGGACATGTGTCACTGTTGGGAGATATCTTAGGTTGTCATCATCTAACATGTAGAGACAAGAAGTACTACTCATTATTCTACAGTGTCCAGTGGCCTGTAAAACTGCATGGCCCAGTTGATCCCAACAACAGTCTCACTCCTTACCATCAATATTCTGTATTAGTTGGGTTTTTTGTTTGTTTGTTTTTCGTTTTTTTGTTTTATTTTATTTTCATCCCTGTGATAAAGCATGTAACAAAAGTAACTTAAGGGGAAAACAAATTATTTTCTGGACCAAAATATTCATATTCCTCTTTTTGACACTGCCACAATAAAGCTGCAAACATGCCCAAATATGTAAAACATCTATGCACTGTGTAATGATTAATCTCTACTGTAATCTAGAATAGATTTAGAATCACCATTGAGATGCATCCATGAGTTTGTTTATAGGGACATTTCAAAAAAAGTTTAGCTTAGGGGAAAATACCTACCCTGAATGTTAGACAATATTATTTTGTGGGGTGTAGTCTTGGACTGAGTTAAAGTGGACAGTAAGTTAACTACCAATATTCATTATTTCTGCTTTCTGACTGTGCATGTAATGTCATGACTTGTTTTACACTCCTGGTGACATGCTGTCTCTGTCATGATGAACTATATCTCTCAGAATTGTAGTAAAAAGAAATGCTTTTTTTCCCCTTAAGTTACTTTTGTTAGATGCTTTATCACAGGGATGAAAATAAAATAAAACAAAAAAAAAAAAACCAAAGGAAAAAAAACCAACTAATACAGAATATTGATGGTAAGGAGTGAGACTGTTGTTGGGATCAACTGAGCCATGCAGTTTTACAGGCTTGGAACTGGTTTACAGGAGGACTTAGGAAGAAGAACTGGGATATTCAGGCTAGAGAAATCCCACAATGCTGTAAGCCAAGCTGAATGGACCACTCAAGTGTGTGTTAGGAAGACCAGAATGCTGGGAGAAACAGTTTCAGAAGGGACCAAAGACTTTACCAAGAACTGGGCTAAGAGCTGTTCATGTTATTTTCTGGCAAAGAATCTCTGTGGCGATGTCCCTGTCCTTAGAACATGAGTAAGGTAAATAAAAAAGTAATGGATCAACTTGTTGGTGGATGAATCTCATGTCAAGAAAGCATTCACACTATTTTATAGTCTAGGCTCACTATCATAAAGCTATGAAAAATGTGTTGTTTGTTAGGAAAAAGAAGCAGTTTAATTTTATAGACAAGACAAATGCTAAGAAAAAAAAAAAACAATCACTGTGTTTCTTAAAGAGATTGGCACTATTAAAGAGAAACCCTTTCTCTCCACCCCAGGACAAAACATGCCCACCCATTAACAGTTCCAGTATATAACAATGCAAATGGATTTTTTAAAAATTGAAAACCCGAGTGAGTTTATTTTATTAAGGCCATTTTGCTTGTTCTTTGGAAGATCTCTAATAAAAAATAATGCTAATGAATAATATAAAATAATTGTTAGAAAAGATTTGATTCTAACAAGTCACTAATTTCTTTATTTCTTCCTTGAAAAAGTTATCATTGAGTAGAGCATTGTTCAGCTTCCACAGGTATGTAGGCTTTCTGTTGTTTTTGTTGTTATTGCAGACCAGCCTTAGTCCATGGTGATCTGATAGAATGCATGGGGTTATTTCAATCTTCTTGTATCAGTTGAGGCCTGTATATGACCAATTATATGGTCAGTTTTGGAGAAGATACCATGAGTTCCTCAGAGGAAGGTATATGCTTTTGTTTTAGGATGAAAATTTTTATAGATATCTGTTAAATTCATTTAATTCATAATGTCTGTTAGTTTCACTGTGTTTGTTTAGTTTCTGTTTCTATGATCTGTCCATTGATGAAAGTGGGGTGTTAAAGTCTTCCACTATTATTGTGCGACTTGCAAAGTTTGCTTTGAGCTTTAGTAAAGTTTCTTCTATGAATGTAGGTGCCCTTGCATTTGAAGCATAGATGTTCAAAATTGAGAGTTCGTCTTGGTAGAGTTTTCCTTTGAAGAGTATAGTGTCCTTCCTCATCTTTTTTGATAGCTTTTGTTTGAAAGTTGATTTTATTCGATATTGCAAAGGCTACTCCAGCTTGTTTCTTGCGACCATTTACTTGGAAATTTTTTTCCAGCCTTTTACTCTGATGTAGTATCTGTCTTTGTAACTGAGGTGTGTTTCCTGTATGCAGCAAAATGCTAGGTCCTGTTTACATATCCAGTCTGTTAGACTATGCCTTTTTATTGGGGAATTGAGTCCATTGATGTTAAGAGATATTAAGGAAAAGTGATTGTTGCCTCCTGTTATTTTTCTTCTTAGAATTGGAATTATGTTTTTGGCTCTATTTTCTCTTGGGTTTGTTGAAAGAACATTATTTTCTTGCTTTTTCTAGGGTGCAGTTTCCCTCCTTTTGTTGGCATTTTCCATCTATTAACCTTTGTAGGTCTGAATTTGTAGAAAGATGTGTAAATATGGTTTTGTCATGAAATATTTTGGTTTCACCATCTATGTTAATTGAGAGTTTTTCTAGGTATAGTAGCCTGGGCTGGCATTTATGTTCTCTTAGGGTATGTATGACATCTGCCAACATCTGACTTTTAGAGTCTCTGGTGAGAAGTCTGGTATAATTCTGATAGGTCTGCCTTTATATGTTACTTGACCTTTTCCCTTACTGCTTTTAATATCCTTTCTTTGTTTTGTGTATTTGAAGGGCAAAAACATACCCAGATTTATGAGACACAATGAAAGCAGTGCTAAGAGGAAAACTCATAGCTCAGAGTGCCTCCAGAAAGAATCTGGAGAGATCATACACTAGCAGCTTGACAGCACACCTGAAAGCTCTAGAATAAAAAGAAGCAAATACACCAAAGAGCAGTGGACAGCAAGAAATAATCAAATTCAGAGCAGAAATCAACCAAGTAGAAACAAAAAGAACTATATAAAGAATCAACCAAACCAGGAGCTAATTCTTTGAGAAAAATCAACAAGATACATAAACTTTAGCCAGACTAACCAGAGGGCACAGAGACAGTATCCAAATTAACAAAGTCAGAAAAAAAAAGGGAAGACATAACAACAGAAACCGAGGAAATTAAAAAACAAAAACAAAAACAAAACAACCCCATCAGATTCTACTACACAAGCCTACACTCAACAAAACTGGAAAATCTGGGTGAAACGGACAATTTTCTAGACAGATACCAGGTACCAAAGTAAAATCAGGATCAGAAAAAACATCAAAAAAAATCTCATGACTCCTAAAGATATAGAAGCAGTTATTAAAATCTCATTAAAAAGCCCAGGACGAGATGGGTTTATTGCAGAGATTCTATCAGACTTTCAAAGAAGACCTAATACCAATACTCTTCAAACTATTCCACAAAATAGAAACAGAAAGAACATTACCTAATTCATTCTATGAAGCCACAATAATGCTTACACCCAAACCACACAAAGATCCAACAAAGAAAGAGAACTTCAGACCAGTTTCCCTTACTAATATTGATGCAAAAATGCTCAATAAAATTCTCACAAACCGAATTCAAGAACAGATCAAAAAGATCATTCATCATGATAGGCTTCATCCCAGGGATGAAGAAATGGTTCAATATATGGAAATCCATCAGTGCAATCCACTATATAAACAAACTCAAAGGGAAAAAAACACATTATCATCTCATTAGAAGCTGAGAAAGCAATTGACAAAATTCAACACCCCTTTGTGGTAAAAGTCTTGGAAAGATCAAGAATCCAAGGCCCACAACTAAGTATAGTAAAATCAATATACAGTAAACCAGTAGCCAACATCAAACTAAAGGGAGAGAAACTTGAAGCAATCCCACTAAAATCAGGGACTAGACAATGCTGCCCACTCTCTTCCTATCTAATCAATATAGTACTCTAAGTCCTAGCCAGCGCAATTAGACAACAAAAGGAGATCTAAGGCATACAAATTGGAAAAGAAGAAATCAAAATATCACTATTGGCAGATGATATGATAGTATACTTAAGTGGTCCAAAAAAATTCCACCAAAGAACTCCTTCAGCTGATAAACAACTTCAGCAAAATGGCTAGATATAAAATTAACTCCAACAAATCAGTAGCTTTCCTCTAATCAAAGGATAAATAGCCTGAGAAAGAAATGAGGGAAATGACATCCTTCACAATAGTCACAAATTATATAATATACCTTGGTGTGACTCTAAACCAAGTAAGTGACAGATCTGTTTGACAAGAACTTCAAGTCTTTGAAGAAAGAAACCAAAGATGATCTCAGAAGATGAAAAGATCTCCCATGCTCATGGATTGGCAGGATTAACGTAGTAAAAATGCCCATCTTGCTAAAAGCAATCTACAGATTCAATGCAATTCCCATCAAAATTCCAATTCAATTATCATAGAGTTAGAAAGAACAATTTGCATAGGGGGTTTCCAGAGGGGAAACCAGGAAAAGGTATAACATTTGAAATATAAATAAATAAAGTATCCAATAAAAACAAAAGAAAAGATTTGATTAAAAATGAATTGAAGCCAGGTGGTCGTGGCACACGCCTTTAATCCCAGCACTTGGGAGGCAGAGGCAGGCGGATTTCTGAGTTCGAGGCCAACCTGGTCTACAAAGTGAGTTCCAGGACAGCCAAGGCTACACAGAGAAACCCTTTCTCAAATAACAAAAACAAAAACAAAAAAATTGGAGTGAGGTATAGTAGATGTATTGGCTAAAGGGTAAATTCTGAATCTAATTTTCATCTTCTCTAGGGACTTTTAACTTGCTAATTTTGCCTTACAAATCTAATTTGTGTTTTTAATTTTATTATATTTTGATTATATTATTTCTTGCTGCCAAGTCCTTCCATATTGTTTACTGCTTCCTATCCACTCAACTTATGCTTTTTTTCTCCAAGATATGTCTCTTCCTCTCTAGATCTATCTATCTAAAGATCTATCTATCTTTCTATCTTTCTATCTATCTATCTATCTATCTATCTATCTATCTATCTATCTATCTATCCATCTATCTAGAGTTCCTGAATTGAAAACATTGCAAAATAAATCTTTTCTCAAATGCAGCTGCCTGAAATGGAAACATGGTTTCTTTGGAAAGTCTATTGGATGGTAGTCTTTTGCTGGGACAAACACGTAAAGGAATGACTAATTAAAGTGGACACAGGTAAAACACTGACTAAGACACGAAAGAACATTTAGCTGAAGCAGACAGGGAAAAGAATGTTCTACTAAAACAAACATGTGAAAGGACAAATGATAAAAGATTCTTTACTAATGACACAGATATATTGGTCTACCTTACATTTTATAATTGAGGGTATTTGTCAGGACTCCATAGAAAGAAGTACAGCAAAAAAACTGGTGATGTGCTGCAGTTTCTAGATGCTTCCTCAGACTAATTGACAAAGTGATATTAGCTGAAACAGACTTACTTGCTGAGTCAAGACATGTGCTAAGACACATGCTGGTACAAGACCCATGGATGACATATGATGTTTGGAGGGTACAAATAGGACTCAACTGACAATGAAGGAGGCTGAGCCTGTCTTGATTGTAGAGATAGCTGTGCAATGCTTATTGGTTTTGTGTCTTCACTGATCTTTGCTTCTTTGAGAGAGGCACAGCCTCAAACTTCTCCTAGTATCCTTCCGGATCCCTCTTGCTGACTGGAGCCTAGGCTGAGGCCTTGCTATTTCTGCTATGTAGTGCCACTACTCCTGATCCATGTTTGCTATCCTGACTCTACTGAACTAGACTACTGGCATATCATTAAAGTGTTTGCAAGTGGATGAAGCTGCCAAACTGAACTGCTGACTTCCAGAAAACACAGACAAAAGTTGCTCTAAAAACCCTTTCCAAACAGGTCTACTTCCCCCATATCCTTCCTTTTTCTCTCCCTCTGGTGGGTGATAGCTATGACAATAATGGAGCAAGATACCTCTCAAGCTTGGAGGAGAACTCAGCAATTACATCTACATTATAGAGATTTCTCAGGAATGAAAGATATGAGAATGGGAGGGTCATATAGATTTTAGCCAAGGTTCAGAAAGTTCACTGAGACCAAATAACTGGTGGAAGTCTTTTCAGTAAGAAGGCCCTGGGAAGGAGCTAAAGGGGTCTGCAACCTTATAGGTAGAACTACAATACAAACTAACCAGTAACCCCCGGAGCTCATGTCTCTAGCTGCATATGTAGCAGAAGATGGCCTAGTCAGCCATCATTGGGAAGAGAGGCCCCTTGGTCTTGCAAACTTTATATGCCCCAGTACAGGGAACACCAGGGCCAAGAACTGGGAGTGGGTAGGTAGGGGAACAGGGTGGGGGGACAGTATAGGGGATTTTCAGGATAGCATTTGAAATGTAAGTAAAGAAAATACCTAATAAAAAATTGGAAAATTTTGAGAGAGAGAGAGAGAGAGAGAGAGAGAGAGAGAGAAGGCGGCCCTGGGAAGCCATTAGATGGAGCACTGAAAGTAAAGCCTAATTTGCAATGGAGATTCCAGTTGTTGTAAATGCAAAGGCTCTTAAGTATTTATGGATAAACATTGCAGATACATAGTAGAATTGACTCAAGGGAAAGAATGTGAGTTCTGCAATTGCAAAGTTGGATTGTCAGGACAATTTGAGTCTTTTGGAGTTCAGATGACTCTAGTGTTTGCTTTACTGATCTTTAGTCTTTCTTTGAATCAATGTTTCATATGGTACCCCATCCTTCCCTTTTGATTGGAGATGTTCACTTTGTGTGATTTTGTGATAGAGATAAAGAACTTGATTTTTAGTATTATTTGGGTGCACAGTTGACTCTCAGAAGAGACTTTTTGAATAGTATTTAGATTATTAAAGATTTGGTGACTTTTAGATTTGGACTTCTAGTGTATATCCACAACAGAATTAGAACTAGAAGAACAATTAACATTAAAGCCCAAGTTGATAAAACCAGAAGGGCCTAGGAATGTTTTAATGCTATTGTTTTTAATTAAAGATAATTGACAAAAGTCACAAAAAGAGGATATAGCATTATCATCTCAGATCGTACATCCTAACATGAAATGAGATTATGTTATGTTTGTGTCAAATTGGCTAAAAGTAGATTTGTGAAGTTTACTGGCTTTAAAATCACTATGAAATACTTTCCAGTGACTTTGTGTGAGTGTTTCCAGAAACATTTTCCACAGCAGGGGTGGCACTACTCTATGGTCTGGGATACTGGAGTTAAAGTAAGGAAAAAGCATCTGAACATGCACACTTATCGTTCTCTTCTTCCTGACATGTGAGTGCTTTGTGATCAGCTACCACAACCCTGCCACAAAGCTTTCCCAAACATGAATTACTACATCTCCTATAACTGTGAACCAGAATGGACTTTTCATTTTTTAACTTGCTTTTGTTGGAGATTTGGTAGCAGGAATTAGTACAGTAATATAGGTTATCTTTCTTATCTCTTTCAAGGGATAATCTCATTTACATTTGACATAATTTTGATCTAGAGACCTATCATGAGACAATCCTGAGTTCTCAGCAATCTGGTATGTGCAAAGCCTACTCAGAACCTTAGCTTTAGTGGGCCAGTTTCATAAAACTACTACAAACATGTTTGAGCTAGATATGGTCCTTTTCCTTCTGAGCAGTTAAGAAATTGTGCAGATTTTTTTCTCTCTTCCTACCATCTACTTAATACATTTGAGCTTTCTGTCAGGTTAAATGCTATGCCATTTACAAGTGTTCTAGTGGTGGCCATTTTATTTTCCTGGCTCATAAAAGGATATTGTGTAAATATCCTCTCCTCTCCTCTCCTCTCCTCTCCTCTCCTCTCCTCTCCTCTCCTCTCCTCTCCTCTCCTCTCCTCTCCTCTCCTCTCCCCTCCCCTCCCCTCCCCTCCCCTCCCCTCCCCTCCCCTCCCCTCCCCTCCCCTCGCCTCGCCTCGCCTCTCTTCTCGCCGCCCCGCCCCGCCCCCGCCCCTCCCCTTCCCTCCCCTCCCCTTTCTTTTCTTTTCTTTTTTCTTTTTAATTTAATATTAATTTCTTTTTTGTACTCCATATTCCACTCCCCACCGCCCCATCCACCCTCCATCTGCTCCACATCTGACACCTCTCCCTCACTCGACCTTGTCTCTACCTGGATGCCCCCACACCCCACACCACCTCGACCTCTAAACTCTTAGGGGCCTCCAGTCTCTTGAGGGTTATGTGCATCATCTCTGCATGAACACATACCCAGAAAGTCTCTACTGTGTGTGTGTTGGGGACCTCAGACCACTTGTTGTATGCTGTTTATCTCGGGGGTCCAGATTAATTGAGACTGCTGGTCCTCCTACAGGATCGCCCTCCTCCTCAGCTTCTTTCAGTCTTTCCCTAATTCAACAACAAGGATCAGATGCTTCTGTCCATTGGTTGGGTGTAAATATCTGCATCTGATTCTTTTACCTGCTTGTTGGGTCTTTTGGAAGGCAGTCTTGATAGGTCCCTTTTTGTGAGCGACCCATAGCCTCAGTAATCATTTCAGGTCTTGGGACCTCCCCTTGACCTGGATCTCACTTTGGGTCTGTTGCTGGACCTTCTTTTCCTCAGGCTCCTCTCCATTTCCATCCCTGTAATTCTTTCAAACAGGAACAATTATACGTCAGGAATGTGACTGTGGAATGGCAACTCCATCCCTCACTTGATGTCCTGCCTTCCTGCTGGAGGTGGACTTTACACATTACCTCTCCCCACACTAGAGCATCATCTATGGTCCCTCCCTTGAGTCCTGTCATTTTTCAATCCTTACCTGGATTAAAGAATGTAAAGACACATAGTCTTCAAAGTCTTAAAATCTATAAAACAGCGTCTCTGGACTTTTAAGCCTTGATAAGTAGATAGTCTGTGCTGGGACTCAAACTCAGGGTCTCTCTCTGCCTTTGCCACGAAGACATCCCATCTATTCTAGTAAAAGTGCATTTCCCTTTTGCATGCAATATTCCTTTCCCTTTTTTCTAATCATTATTATCAATCACTTACACGTTGGGATTTATCTAGTATCAGATTCCTAATATCAATAATTTGGTACAAACTAGTGATAGATTTTGGTGGTAGTGTTAATTCTAATGGAAGATGTGTGTGTGTGTGTGTGTGTGTGTGTGTGTGTATGTGTGTGTATGTGCATGCACATCCATGTGTGCAGAGTCAATTCCACCTCAAATAATTTTCTTTTTAGCAACATTATTACAATTTTATAAACCCTCACATTAATGAGATTCAACGTCTATGCTTAGTGAAATCACTTACAGTTACAAATCTTATCCAGTGCAGAAGTTGTGCAACTCCACAGTCAAAATTTACACTTTCAGTATCTTTTTTTTTTTTTCATTTTTTTTATATTACCGGAAAAAAAAAACATGATAGAGTTAGAACGTGAAAAATAATTAACATTATAGGTTCCATTGATGAGAACAGAGGGGCTTAGGAATGTTTTGACACTGTTGTTTTTAAATAAAAGTAATTGACACAAGTTATGCAAGAGGATGTAAAGCTAAGTCCTTTTCCAGTCCTGTCCTACATTTTTTTAATTAGGTATTTTCCTCATTTACATTTCCAATGCTATCCCAAAAGTCCCCCATACCCTCCCCCCCCCAAGCCCCTACCCACCCACTCCCACTTTTTGGCCCTGGCGTTCCCCTGTACTGGGGCATATAAAGTTTTCAAACCCAATGGGCCTCTCTTTCCAGTGATGGCCGACTAGGCCATCTTTTGATACATATGCAGCTAGAGTCAAGAGCTCGGGGTACTGGTTGGCTGTGAGCATCCACTTCTGTGTTTGCTAGGCCCCGGCATAGTCTCACAAGAGACAGCTATATCAGGGTCTTTTCAGCAAAATCTTGCTAGTGTATGCAATGGTGTCAGCTTTTGGAGGCTGATTATGGGATGGATCCCTGGATATGGCAGTCTCTAGATGGTCCATCCTTTTGTCTCAGCTCCAAACTTTGTCTCTATAACTCCTTCCATGGGTGATTTGTTCCCAATTCTAAGAAGGGGCAAAGTGTCCACACTTTGGTCTTTGTTCTTCTTGAGTTTCATATGTTTTGCAAATTGTATCTTCTATTTTGGGTATTCTAAGTTTCTGGGCTAATATCCACTTATCAGTGAGTACATACTATTTGAGTTCTTTTCTGATTGGGTTACCTAACTCAGGATAATGCCCTCCAGGTCCAACATTTTGCCTAGGAATTTCATAAATTAATTCTTTTTAATAGCTGAATAGTACTCCATTGTGTAAATGTACCACATTTTTTGTATCCATTCCTCTGTTGAGGGACATCTGGGTTATTTCCAGCTTCAGGCTATTATGAATAAGGCTGCTATGAACATAATGGAGCATGTTTCTTTCTTACTAGTTTGAACATCTTCTGGATATATGTCCAGGAGAGGTATTGCGGGATCCTCCAGTAGTACCATGTCCAATATTCTGAGGAAGCACCAGACTGATTTCCAGAGTGGTTGTACAAGCTTGCAATCCCACCAACAATGGAGGAGTGTTCCTCTTTCTCCACATCCTCACCAGCATCTACTGTCACCTGAATTTTTGATCTTAGCCATTCTGACTGGTGTGAGATGGAATCTCAGGGTTGTTTTGATTTGCATTTCCCTGATGATTAATGATGCTGAACATTTTTCCAGGTGTTTCTCAGCCATTTAGTATTGCTCAGGTGAGAATTCTTTGTTCAGTTCTGAGCCCCATTTTTAACTGGGGTTATTTGATTTTCTGGAGTCCACCTTCTTGAGTTCTTTATATATATTGGATATTAGTCCCCTATCTGATTTAGGATAGGTAAAGATCTTTTCCCAATCTGTTGGTGGCCTTTTTGTCTTATTGACGGTGTCTTTTGCCTTACAGAAGCTTTGCAGTTTCATGAGGTCCAATTTGTCAATTCTCGATCTTACAGCACAAGCCATTGCTGTTCTATTCAGGAATTTTTCCCCTTTGCCAATATCTTTGAGGCTTTTCCCCACTTTCTCCTCTATAAGTTTCAGTGTCTCTGGTTTTATGTGGAGCTCCTTGATCCACTTAGATTTGACCTTAGTACAAGGAGATAGGAATGGATCAATTCGCATTCTTCTACATGATAACCACCAGTTGTGCCAGCACCATTTGTTGAAAATGCTGTCTTTTTTCCACTGGATGGTTTTAGCTCCCTTGTCAAAGATCAAGTGACCATAGGTGTGTGGGTTCATTTCTGGGTCTTCAATTCTATTCCATTGGTCTACTTGTCTGTCTCTATACCAGTACCATGTAGTTTTTTATCACAATTGCTCTGCAGTAAAGCTTTAGGTCAGGCATGGTATTCCACCAGAGGTTCTTTTATCCTTGAGAAGAGTTTTTGCTATCCTAGGTTTTTTTTGTTATTCTAGATGAATTTGCAGATTGCTCTATCTAATTCGTTGAAGAATTGAGTTGGAATTTTGATGGGGATTGCATTGAATCTGTAGCTTGCTTTTGTCAAGATAGCCATTTTTACAATGTTGATCCTGCCAATCCATGAGCATGGGAGATCTTTCCATATTCTGAGATCTTTTTTACTGTCTTTCTTCAGAGACTTGAAGTTCTTATCATACAGATTTTTCACTTCCTTAGTTAGAGTCACGCCAAGGTATTTTATATTATTTGTTACTATTGAGAAGGGTGTTGTTTCCCTAATTTCTTTCTCAGCCTGTTTATTCTTTGTGTAGAGAAAGGCCATTGACTTGTTTGAGTTAATTTTATATATAGCTACTTCACCAAAGCTGTTTATCAGGTTTAGAAGTTCTCTTGTGGAATTTTTAGGGTCACTTATATATACTATCATATCATCGGCAAAAAGTAATACTTTGATTTCTTCTTTTCCAGTTTGTATCCCCTTGATCTCCTTTTGTTGTTGAATTGCTCTGGCTAGGACTTCAAGTACAATGTTGAATAGGGAGGGAGAGAGTGGACAGCCTTGTCTAGTCCCTGATTTTAGTGGAATTGTTTCCAGCTTCTCACCATTTACTTTGATGTTGGCTACTGGTTTGTTGTAGATTGCTTTTATCACATTTAGGTATGGGCCTTGAATTCCTGATCTTTCCAAGACTTTTATCATGAATGGGTGTTGGATTTTGTTAAATGCTTTCTCCCCATCCAACAAGAAGAGCATGTGGTTTTTGTCTTTAAGTTTGTTTATATAATGGATTACGTTGATGGACTTCCGTATATTATACCATCTCTGCATCCCTGGAATAAAACCTACTTGGTCAGGATGAAATATTGTTTTAATATGTTCTTGGATCAGGTTAGTGAGATCTTTATTGAGGATTTTTGCATCGATATTCATTAGGGAAATTGGTCTGAAGTTCTCTATCTTTGTTGGATCTTTCTGTGGTGTAGGTGTCCGAGTAATTGTGACTTCATAGAATGAGTTGGGTTGAGTACCTTATACTTCTATTTTGTGCGGAACTGGAATTAGATCTTCTTTGAAGGTCTGATAGAACTCTGCACTAAACCCAACTTTTCCTGGGCTTTTTTTTTTTTTTTTTTTTTTTTTTTTTTTTGGTTGGGAGACTATTAATGACTGCTTCTATTTCTTTAGGGGATATGGGACTCTTTAGATCATTAACTTGATCCTCGTTTTACTTTAGTACCTGGTATCTGTGTAGAAATTTGTCCATTTCGTCCAGGTTTTCCACGTTTGTTGAGTATAGACTTTTGTAGAAGGATCTGATGGTGCTTTGGATTTCTTCAGGATCTGTTGTTATGTTTCCCTTTTCATTTCTGATTTTGTTAATTAGGATGCTGTCCCTATGCCCTCTAGTGAGTCTGGCTAAGGGTTTATCAATCTTTTTGATTTTTTTCAAAGAACCAGCTCCTCGATTGGTTGATTCTTTGAATAGTTCTTCTTGTTTCCACTTGGTTGATTTCGCCTCTGAGTTTGATTATTTCCTGCTGTCTACTCCTCTTAGTTGAATTTGCTTCCTTCTTTTCTAGAGCTTTTAGGTGTGTTGTCAAGCTGCTAGTGTGTGCTCTGTCTAGTTTCTTTTTGGAGGCACTCAGAGCTATGAGTTTCCCTCTTAACAATGCTTTCATTGTGTCCCATAAGTTTGGGTATGTTGTGGCTTCATTTTCATTAAACTCTAAAAAGTCTTTAATTTCTTTCTTTATTCCTTCCTTGACCAAGGTATTATTGAGAAGAGTGTTGTTTATTTTCCACATGAATGTTGGCTTTCCATTATTTATGTTGTTATTGAAGATCAGCCTTAGTCCATGGTAGTCTGATAGGATGCACGGGAAAATTTCAATATTTTTGTGTCTGTTGAGGTCTGTTTTATGACCAATTATATGGTCAATTTTGGAGAAGGTACCATGAGGTGCTGAGAAGAAGGTGTACCCTTTTGTTTTAGGATAAAATGTTCTGTAGATATCTGTTAAGTCCATTTGTTTCATAACTTCTGTTAGTTTCACTGTGTCCCTGTTTAGTTTCTGTTCCCACAATCTGTCCATTGATGAAAGTGGTGTTTTGAAGTCTCCCACTATTATTGTGTGAGGTGCAATATGTACTTTGAGCTTTACCAAAGTTTCTTTAATGAATATGGCTGCCCTTGCATTTGGATTATAGATATTCAGAATTGAGAGTTCCTCTTGGAGGATTTTACCTTTGATGAGTATGAAGTGTCTCTCCTTGTCTTTTTTGATAACTTTGGGTTGGAAGTCGATTTTATTCGATATTAGAATGGCTACTCCAGCTTGTTTCTTCAGACCATTTGCTTGGAAAATTGTTTTCCAGCCTTTCACTCTGAGGTAGAGTCTGTCTTTTTCCCTGATATGGGTTTCCTGTAAGCAGCAGAATGTTGGGTCCTGTTTGTGTAGCCAGTTTGTTAGTCTATGTCTTTTTATTGGGGAATTGAGTCCATTGATATTAAGAGATATTAAGGAAAAGTAATTGTTGCTTTCTATGATTTTTGTTGTTAGAGTTGGCATTCTGTTCTTGTGGCTGTCTTCTTTTAGGTTTGTTGAGGGATTACTTTCTTGCTTTTTCTAGGGTGTGGTTTCTGTCCTTGTATTCTTTTTTTCTGTTATTATCCTTTGAAGGGCTGGATTCGTGGAAAGATAATGTGTGAATTTGGTTTTGTCCTGGAATACTTTTATTTCTCCATCTATGGTAATTGAGAGTTTGGCCGGGTTTAGTAGCCTGGGCTGGCATTTGTGTTCTCCTAGTGTCTGTATAACATCTGTCAAAGCTCTTCTTTCTTTCATAGACTCTGATGAAAAGTCTGGTGTAATTCTTTTTTTTTTTCCTTTTTTTTTATTACGTATTTTCTTCAATTACATTTCCAATGCTATCCCAAAAGTCCCCCCCACCCCCACTCCCCTACCCACCCATTCCCATCTTTTGGCCCTGGCATTCCCCTGTACTGGGGCATATAACGTTTGCCTGACCAATGGGCCTCTCTTTCCAGTGATGGCCGACTAGGTCATCTTTTGATACATATGCAGCTAGAGTCAAGAGCTCTGGGGTACTGGTTAGTTCATATTGTTGTTCCTCTGATAGGGTTGCAGATCTCTTTAGCTCCTTGGATACTTTCTCTAGCTCCTCCATTGGGGGCCCTGTGATCCATGATAGGCCTGCCTTTATATGTTACTTGACCTTTTTCCCTTACTGCTTTTAATATTCTATCTTTATTTAGTGCATTCGTTGTTCTGATTATTATGAGTTGGGAGGATTTTCTTTTCTGGTCCAGTCTATTTGGAGTTCTGTAGGCTTCTTGTATGTTCATGGGCATCTCTTTCTTTAGGTTTGGGAAGTTTTCTTCTGCAATTTTGTTGAAGATATTTGCTGGCCCTTTAAGTTGAAATTCTTCATTTCCATCTACTCCTATTATCCGTAGGTTTGGTCTTCTCATTGTGTCCTGGATTTCCTGGATGTTTTGAGTTAGGATCTTTTTGCATTTTGTATTTTCTTTGATTGTTGTGCTGATGTTCTCTATGGAATCTTCTGCACCTGAAATTCTCTCTTTCATCTCTTGTATTCTGTTGCTGAAGCATGCATCTATGGTTCCAGATTTCTTTCCTATGTTTCTATCTCCAGCGTTGCCTCACTTTGAGTTTTCTTTATTGTGTCTACCTCCATTTTTAGGTCTTGGGTGGATTTATTCAATCCCATCACCTGTTTGGTCGTGTTTTCCTGCAATTCTTTAATGGATTTTTGTGCTTCCTCTTTAAGGTCCTCTACTTGTTTAGCAGTGTTCTCCTGTATTTCTTTAAGTGAGTTATTAAAGTCCTTCTTGATGTCCTCTATCATCATCATGAGATAAGCTTTTAAATCTGGGACTATCTTTTCTGGTGTGTTGGGGTGCCCAGGACTGGGTGGGGTGGGAGTGCTGTGTTCTGATGATGGTGAGTGGTCTTGGTTTCTGTTAGTAAGATTCTTACATTTGCCTTTTGCCATCTGGTAATCTCTGGATTTAGTTGTAGTTGTCTCTGGTTATAGCTTGTTCCTCAGGTGATTATGTTAGCCTCTATCAGCAGACTTGGGAGACTAGATCTCTTCTGAGTTTCAGTGTTCAAAGTACTTTCTGCAGGCAAGCTCTCCATTTGCATGGAAGGTGCCCAGATATCTGTTGTTCAAGCCTGCCTCCTGGCAGAAGTTGTGATCCCCTCACAGAGGTCTTAAGATCCCGTGGAGGTTCCTGTGGGTACCTTGTGGGTGTCCGTAGACTCCGTGCCCAAACTACCTCTGTGCTGGAGGGGACCGGAAGGGCCTGTCCTACATTCATTACATAGACCAAAGTTGCTTTCCTGGTTTGGGAATCAAGATAGCTTCAAGTAGAAGAGGATTGTATCCTCTTTATTTACAAGTATTTGAGATATTGCCTTGCTCAGTGCACTTTGGCAGTCCATGAGTTTTCTCCCATCTCTTATTTCTGGACCAGAGTGACAAGAGGCCCAGGCATATAAAGGATGAAAAGAAATTGCATTGATCTTACATTTTTTCTCTTGCTAACTTTGCTATTGATATCTATGATGGTTAATATCATTAACTTGACCATATCTTCAATCACTTAAGACACAGGACTCTGAACATGTCTCTGAACATATCTAGATTAGGTTAATTAAATTCAGATGACCCAGTTTAACTGTGAGCTGCACCATGTAGTAGGATGAATTCTTGGGCTGAATACAAAGGAGGGGATTAGATGAGTGTGGACAGTTATCACTGTCTTCTTCCTGGCTGTAGACAAGTGTAACCTGTTGCCATGATTAATGACTTCATGGCAACAGGACTATAACCATGAATCATCAACCAGAAATATGCCCTTCTTTCTTTATGCTGCTTCTGTCAGGGTATTTTGTCTCAACAATGAGAGAAGTAACGAATACAGTATCTAAAATTGCCTATTTCACCAAGAAAGAATTGTTTTCCCTCACTTTCCATTTCACAGATAAGAAACCAGGGACAGAACATTTGTTACTACTCTAAGCGATATGTCTAACAAATGATAAAGGCTAGATGCAAATTCAGTCCCATCTGTCACAAATGACTGCCTTTGAACACTGTTGTAAATTATCTTCTATTCCATAATCGAGACTGCTGGACTTATATAGAATTGGAATTCCTGTAGCATCTGAGAAACAGCTTATTCTTCCCACCCAAGAACACACTGTGATTACTGAGACAGGGAGTGAGTGGAAAGAAGTCAGTGTCCAAAGGTACTAAGTTTTCCTTCAGTGTGACTTGTTTCCTGGATGAACAGTAAGAAATGGTATAATCAGAAATCAATTTAAATTATATTCAAAACTATTTTTTTAATTTCTGTGCTCTATGGATTAGATGTCACTTTGTATTATTTCTGTATTACCACACAGCAATTTTTCAGAACTTAGCAGCTTAAAATTGTTAACATGGAGGCTGTGTGATATCTTAGTTGATAAAGTACTTGCCTCACAGGCAAGAGCAGGTGGGTTTGGATCTCCAGAATTCATGTAAAAATTGTGTGGTGGTATACTCTGGACAGATAGAAATAAGTGGCAAGATAGCATAGCATAGTTGGTGACGTTCCAGGCCCACAAATAACCCTAATATCTTAAAACAAATTTGAAAGGTACCTATAGACAGACTTCTACAGTTAACCTTTAGCCCCATATGTAGTTTTCCACAGGTACAAAAGAGCATGAACACCTAAGAAATGCACACACACACACACACACACACACACACACACACACACACACACACAAAACCAACCAAAAAGCAAAGCAAAGCAAAGCAAACCAACCAACCAAACAACAACAATAAAAAGAACAACAACAAATCTGTTATCTTATGTTGTTCTGAGAGGTAGGCTCCAGGACTCTCATGATGATACATTAACATGTAAGGCAGTGCTATAGCTACCTGGAGACATGATTGTGGTTATAAAACCCAGTTCTAAGATGGGAATCTAACATGACTGTAGGCAAATGTCTCCTTTCCACACTGTAGGGGCCTAGAGAGATGTTGATTATATTTAAGCCATTGCACATGTTCTCACTAGAATGGGTGACATGAGAAAGAAGACAGAGTCTAAGAGTCTAGGTGAGCTTTTTTTCTTCTTTATGAAGGATAAGTCTCTGCTACCTTTGCCTTGTTTAATTCATTACAGAGGCCTTGCTGAATTTAGTCCAATTGAAAAGAAATGGAATTAAACTCTACCTACTTTAAGGGAAACATCAAATAATTTTTGGACTCAGAAATAGTAGATTGGAGAGATGGCATAGCAGTTAATATTGGGTATGACTTTTGTAGAGGGTCTGAGTTCAAATACTAGGACCAATACTAGATACTTAATAACCATTTGAAACTCCCAGAGCCAGAAGTAATCCACACCTCTGACTTCTTCTGGCACTAGCACTCATGATCACATATCCCTCACCCACATACACTTAATCAATAAAATGTATCTTAAAAGGAGGCAGTTTTAAAAAATCATTTTCAGATTGTATAACTGCCTTTTATAATCCAGCAAAGCACTTAATCACATTTATGCTTTTTATTTTTCTCCACTTAAAGTTATTATGTAAAGATATTAGAAGAGACCTTTTTGGTTATAATTTATATCATCATATTTCTTGTCAGACTTTTGCTAATGTTGTGAGCCCTTACATAGTCATTGGTGGGGTGAGACTGGGAGCTTTAGAATGCATACTCTGGTTTCCTTATACCACATTTCTGTCTCATCCAAGCTGATGGATTTCCTTAGGACAGGGTCCTACAGGTCTCCTCTTGTAAAGTCCTTTACAACTTCAGATTAAACTATACGAAACAAAGCACTAAGAAGCTTGATGTTATAGCCAGGGCATGTGCTAAAAGAGATAATGTAATTATTAAGGAGATGAGTATGTGTAAGAGGGGACCTTGTATGCACTGGGATAATAGGAAGGCAAGACTACAGCATCCAGGTTGGAAAAGAGATTTTGAGGGGTTTTTGTTGTTTTTATTTTTTGTTTGTTTGTTTGTTTTTTGTCACTAAAAAACAATAACAAACAAAAGCTAGTTGAATATGATTCCAGGGGAAATTAGTTTATCTCGAGTTGGCAGATAAATTTGGAAGCATCATTCACACGATACTAGCTTTTCAACACATGAAAGATGGAAGGTGAGAAGGACATGGATATTTCTACACAGCTTCTGAGAGCTGCTGGCTGAAGGCAGTGTAAGGCCAGGGTCTGAGTGTGATTTGCTGTTTGACATGCTTGCTTTTGATCTTGTGTTGGTTCATTGTTTTCTTACTTTGCCCCCTTCTCTACATTCTTCCTTTTTGAAATGGTAATGTATATTCTATGCCATCGTATGTTATATTATATCTAACTTACTTTTGTTATTCAAAAAGTGTTACAGGTAAGAGATTGCTGTAAGTCTCAGATGACAGATTGGATTTCACTGTTGAGATTGTAAAATGCTATGGGGGCTTTTAAGATTGAACTAAATGCAGCTTGCATTATGATTGCCTTGAGCATTTGGGAGCAGGTATGGAATGTGGTAGTTGGAATGAAAAATACCTTGTGTAGGCTCAGGTATTTGAACGCTTGGTCTGCAGTTTATAATGCCGATTGAAGCATGTTATGAAGCCTTTGGGAGATGTGGAAAAAGTATCTTGCTTGGGGAGGGCCTCAAGACCTCAGTCCACTTCTACTCTGTCTCTGCACTTCATATTATGGGTGAAGATGTGATAACTCAGCTTTTTCTCTGTCCTCCTTCTGCCATACCTCCCAACCACGATGGATGCTTGTCTTTCTGGAACTCTTATAATAAAGCCCAAATAAACTCTTCCTTCTGTAAATTGGCTTCATGCTACTTTATCAGCAATAGAAATGTAACTCATATAGTGACTAATTTCCAAGGTCTTAGTCTCTAAAATGTTAACTGAAGCAGCATTTGTCCTTGAAATAGAGCTGAGGAATTTAACCTCTATGATAAAGAGCAACAAAGCTTTGATTCCAAAAATTTATAATACAGTTACTAAGTTTAGACTGCAGTCTGAAAGTATGAACATGATTGGAAAGTATAAAACTGTGCCTTCAGAATATCTCAGCTCCATCCTTGTGGATGTCTTTGAAAAAAATTATAATTTTTTTTTCTGAAGATCCCTATTGACTCTTCCAGAAGCCTGGTTTCATCTCTGAGCATAGTGTATTCACACATCCATTATTGATGGAGCACTTAGCCCTCTGGCCTCCAAACACTTTTCTAGGCTGAAACCCATTACTTTGCTTGTTGTGTTCACTTTCCTGATAGAAATGAACTTTTCAGGCTGTCGGGAGGAGGCTGTAGTAAATTCACAATCCTGTCAATGCCTTCAAACTTTAATTCTGCTTTCCTTCTGAGATACGGAACCAAGTATACAATTTATGGACAAAGGTGTGTATCTTTCTTTGTGAGCTAAAATACTCTGGTGTTCTGTTTGTGTGCCTCTTGTGACACTTTTCTCTATATTATAGATATTTTAGCATTAGGTTTTTGTTTCTGAATAAAATTGTTTCTATATTTGCATCTTTATTATATGTTAATTTTCCACTCCATTTCCTAAACTCAGATACAATGCAAGAGTTGCAAAGAACTGTTATCTTCTGCCACATATGCAGCTAGAGGTACGAGCTCTGGGGTACTGGTTAGTTCATATTGTTGTTCCACCTATAGGGTTGCAGACCCCTTCAGCTCCTTGAATGCTTTCTCTAGCTTCTCCATTGTGGGCCCTGTGTTCCATCTTATAGATGACTGTGAGCATCCACTTCTGTATTTGCCAGGCACTGGCATAGCCTCATAGGAGACAGCCAGAAGATGGCCTAGCTGGCCATCACTGGGAAGAGAGGTCCCTTGGTATTGCAAACTTTATATGCCCCAGTACAGGGGAATGCCAGGTCCAAGAAGCTGGAGTGGGTGGGTAGGGGAGCAGGGCAGGGGGAGGGTATAGGGAACTTTCCAGATAGCACTTGAAATGTATATAAAGAAACTATCTAATAAAAGAAAAAAGAAAAAAAAAAAGAACTGTTATGGAGTCTGGGGAGATGGCTTAATTGTAAAACACTTGGTAAGCAAACATGAGGACCTGAGTCCAGATTCCCATATACCATGTAAAAGATAGGCATGCCAGCATTCTTCTATAACCCTAGCATGGAGGGTACAGAAACAGGGAGATGCTCGAGGCTTTCTGGACAGGAATCTAGCCAAACTTGTGAGAGTTGAGTTCAGTGAAAGACCTTGTCTTAAGAAATAATTATGATGAAATCAAATGAGAAAAACATCCATATAGATGACTATAAATGCAAAATTAAGTTGGGTAGTGAATAATAGGTGAATCAATATACAGTTAAAAATAAAATCTTAGTAAGCCTACTCCACACCTCACATTCTCTTTGATAATGGCTTTTCCCTTCTCTTCTTCATGATGCTACCAGAAGGCCTGGCCTCTCAACTAGTCACCAATAATCATAACGAAGTTGGGCAGCTTGCTTACTCTGGGTCAGACAGAGTCCTTTTAAAATTTGGAATGGTGAGGTAGTGACTAATTATCTGAGGACTTTGTAAAAGCAGTGCTGATATACATAGTTATATACATAGTTTTCACGGACATGAATTAAAAGTGAGCAGCGAGAGGAATAGATACAGGCTAGGCATGGCCTTTGGAAGAGTGTCTCCTTTGATCATTAAACACTTTATAATTCCTGATAAGTTCCCATTTCTTGGTTCTGATCTGTGCATTTCTGGTTCTGTATTTGGGACATCTCTATGAAAATCTTCACATGGTTTAGTCCTTTGTTCCTTCTTGTCTTAGCTAGAAGGTTGCTTGGTAATAGAAGCTCTTTCTTTGGTGTATATCCTCATTCTCACATTCTTTATCTCTGACATTTCTATCTTACTTATGCCATTTAATGTAATATGAAGCTTACAGTTTTGGGTTCTTACTCATTTATTATTGGATTTTCTTACTAAAATGTATCAGCCACCTCTTCTCAATCACTCTCTTCCCAATGTTGTAGAATAAGTCTATGAGCACTAAATAAAGCAGTTATTTGAATAAATACTAGATATGATGATTACTTCCTTTCATTGTATAATTGTGAAGATATTTTTTTAAAATATCAGTCATGAGACTGATAACGTCTAGGTGAAGACACCTATAAGGGTTAAAGTTGCTCATAGCCTCTCAACATGTCCTGTGATGTTCATTTTTCAGTTTTCCAGCAGCTTCAGAGATAGTAGCATCATGTGGATCTTCCTGATCTTATATCTGTCTCCAACTACTTATGTCTGCTCACCCTTTGTCATTCAATTCTACTCCAATCATTAAATCTGATCTTTATTCATACCCATCGGTTACTACAGAGTTGTCCAACACTTCTCTTTCTCAATGTACCTTTCAGATCATTTGTCACCTTTAATACACTTAAAGTGTTTTCAGATGGTAACAGTAAAGGTTCTGGTTAATTTTGGTCTGAAATCTTTTATATAATAGTTAGAAAACAAACGCCCATAAGTATAGATATCTTGAAATAAATATTGAAATCCTTCTAAGAGAGCCTCACCAGGTAAGACATGTGAATCCATGTATATATCTAACCCTAGAAAGGAATGATTCCACCTTGTAAATGACTTCTAGAATCCTAGAAGCACTCAGAGGTATGAGGTATAGAAGTGCCAACGTGTTAAGCATGAGACTCATCTGCACAGCATATTTGGTCCTCCTGTAGATCTCTTATTGGCATAAGAAGCCTGCAGATCTCAGGGAAAAGAAGTAGGAGTGCATTGTGCAGTTCTAAGGTACTGAGCATGCGGGGGCTGTATGTGCTGTGAAGCAGGCTCCAAATGAGTCATACGCCTGTTACAAATGTTCCTTTGAATCTTCTGCTGGTGTTTCAATCTCATATTCTTCCTAAGTAGCTTTGTGATAGCTCATCCTCACATCTTACAGCTTAGATTGCTCAAGAGATCGATGATCAAGCATTTGAGTTAAGCCTCAAAATTATAGTATAAAATAATATAGTGTTCATATTGTCACCATGTTTGGGAAAGAAAACAGAATGCATCACCAAGTGACAGAATAGGCTGATTTAGAATTATAAACTAAAATGGGCTTTAATTAGAATATAAGTTTAAACATTTACTAGCTCTGAGATATTGGAAAAGAGTCCTCATTAAGCATTAATGTTCTTTCTGTTAAAACAGTAATGATATTCCACCCTAAATAATATCACTTACAGGCACATGAACAATAGGAAAAAACCCAATACAGAACCCTTTATGATAGCACTTACCTGAATATAATATGCTCTCCCATTTACTTGGATAAATATATTTAGCAATAATACTAATGATAGGTAGGTAATAGTACCTTATTCTTGAACACAGAGATTGGGATTATGTCTTTGTTATTGAAGCAGATATGCTCAATTACCTTTCCTATTAACAAACTCATTCTCCATCTGTTTTGAAAACTACTTTTCTTATCTTCTCTATAAACTAACCACAACAAGTGATGTTCTGTCTAAAAACAAGCAAGCAAACAAACAAACAAACAAATAAGCAAAAAAAAAAAAAAGATTTCAGAGATTTGAAAATAAATTTTGGACCATGTCTGCACTTCTTTCTATTACTTTGATTTCTGCTTAAGAGTAAACATGAAACTGTACTGAAACAGTACCTCTGAGTGCCTTCCATGAGGAAAGTATAAGAATGCCAACCTCACACTATGGACACACTATGGACACTCTATGGACAATATGGACAATGAAGAAGGTGGGCAAAGACAGACTGAGCATGGTGGAACATGTGCACCACCTCTAGGACAATTAACTACAGATTGATCCAGGGTATATATTTTTCTACTTAGTTAAACTTCTATTTTATTTTTCCAACTGGTTTTATATGCATGCGGGCAAATTCTATTTTCATATAATTTATAAGTATTATTTTTATCAAAGTTTGATGTTACTATTTCCTATTATTTTGATTGACATTTTGAAAGGTTAAAAAATATGTCCAAGTCAACATCATGTCATTCTCTAGTATAAGTAAAGCAAAGAATTTAACATATGCTTTAAATAGCAAAATATAAAATTGGCACGTGGATACAGGGGAAGAAAGTTCAAATAATAAAGATCAAGCAAAGTACCTGGGAAGAAGAAAACACAAGATGGATGATCAAAATCCTGGAATGCATTTGTTCTTTCGGTATTTTAGAAGGATAAGTAATGGCAGGAACATTTTTTTTTCCATTTTTTATTAGGTATTTAGCTCATTTACATTTCCAATGCTATACCAAAAGTCTCCCATACCCACCCACCCCCATTCCCCTACCCACCCACTCCCACTTTTTGGCCCTGGCGTTCCCCTGTACTGGGGCATATAAAGTTTGCGTGTCCAATGGGCCTCTCTTTCCAGTGATGGCCGACTAGGCCATCTTTTGATACATATGCAGCTAGAGTCAAGAGCTCCCGGGTACTGGTTAGTTCATAATGTTGTTCCACCTATAGGGTTGCAGATCCCTTTAGCTCCTTCGGTACTTTCTCTAGCTCCTCCATTGGGAGCCCTGTGATGCATCCATTAGCTGACTGTGAGCATCCACTTCTGTGTTTGCTAGGCCCTGGCATAGTCTCACAAGAGACAGCTACATCTGGGTCCTTTCGATAAAATCTTGCTAGTGTATGCAATGGTGTCAGCGTTTGGATGCTGATTATGGAGTGGATCCCTGGATATGGCAGTCTCTACATGGACCATCCTTTCATCTCAGCTCTAAACTTTGTCTCTGTAACTCCTTCCAAGGGTGTTTCGTTCCCACTTTTAAGGAGGGGCATAGTGTCCACACTTCAGTCTTCATTTTTCTTGAGTTTCATGTGTTTAGGAAATTGTATCTTATATCTTGGGTATCCTAGGTTTTGGGCTAATATCCACTTATCAGTGAGTACATATTGTGTGAGTTCCTTTGTGAATGTGTTACCTCACTCAGGATGATGCCCTCCAGGTCCATCCATTTGCCTAGGAATTTCATAAATTCATTCTTTTTAATAGCTGAGTAGTACTCCATTGTGTAGATGTACCACATTTTCTGTATCCATTCCTCTGTTGAGGGGCATCTGGGTTCTTTCCAGCTTCTGGCTATTATAAATAAGGCTGCTATGAACATAGTGGAGCATGTGTCCTTCTTACCAGTTGGGACATCTTCTGGATATATGCCCAGGAGAGGTATTGCTGGATCCTCCGGTAGTACTATGTCCAATTTTCTGAGGAACCGCCAGACTGATTTCCAGAGTGGTTGTACAAGCCTGCAATCCCACCAACAATGGAGGAGTGTTCCTCTTTCTCCACATCCTCGCCAGCATCTGCTATCACCTGAATTTTTGATCTTAGCCATTCTGACTGGTGTGAGGTGGAATCTCAGGGTTGTTTTGATTTGCATTTCCCTGATGATTAAAGATGTTGAACATTTTTTCAGGTGCTTCTCTGTAATGGCAGGAACATTAAAGAGTATTTATGAGTACAAACAAAACTGAAAGCATCTATGTAGAATGAATAAATATGTGGAAACATTCTGATGTGAGCAGAACTTTCCCTGGGGCCAGCCTTATTAAGAAACAATCTTAGAACACGCTCCCCAGTGCTGCTGTGTTATCATGAGACAAGGTCACCATGAAGTCCTTGTAGCAGATTTAACATTTGAGATTCTGATGATACAGGATGGCATTGGACAGAGCAAATCAATACAGGATGATAAAAAAAAAAAACAAAAAACAGTGTGGCCATCAGATCTAGAGGTAAGGTACATCCCAAGGTCCTTATCAAACTAGTTTTCTGACCTCTTAGAAACTCAATTTATCCATGTGAAGAGCTAATCATATTGATTACAGTTTCTCATTATATACAATGACATGATTCTTATGAAATAACTGCAGGTGGTGTCTGCAAAATAAATATTAATTCCCTTTGAGTAGCAATGGATACATTTCCTTCTCTTGCCATGCAGATTTCACTTTTGTTTGCTGCAACTCCATTGAATCTAATTTTCTTGTAAAGAGAATCTAGAAGAAAAGAACATTGTATGATGAAGGTTCACTGTATCACACCATATTTTTATAAGAAATACAGGGTTTGCAGACTGCATGTACTGTATCTTTAATCAAAACTTGTACTTATTAAGGACTTTGCTGTCATTTAATAGAGCTTCCTTTGACCTCAGGGTGTTTATTGGACTAGATGTGAGCTACAACACTATTTTTTTTTCACACATAGAATAGTTACTTCACTTCGTATTGAAGGAAATAAATCACCTCATTGCTAAAGCCATGGACATTCTAGATTAAGTATCTTAGAGTCAAGGCCACAGCTATTTATCTCAAATTTTATTTTTCTTTTTGCTAACTAGAACTTAAGAAATGTGAGACACATATTGCCTCCATTGACTATACCTTTTTTGCAGTTTTATTTCTGCCTGCTTCTGTTGGAGCTCCGGTTGCACTGATATACATATGGTGGAAAGAGAGCTAGGTTTTTTTGAGAACATAGTGTGTTTATGAAAAGGTAACAATATCATTTCACATTACACACGCATAATATGATTTAAGCTAATGGTATGTGTCATATAATAAGGTGCAGGATATGCGAAGATTAAGCGACAGATGAACCTGTTTTCAAAAGTTTAATTTTTGTGTATGTATGTATGCATGTATGCATGCATGTATGTATGCATGTATGTATGTATGTGGTATATATGTGAGCATATATTTGTGTTTACAAACATGAGTGAACAAAAGAAGAGGCTTGCAGTTGGCATTGGGTGTCTTCCTCCATTCTTCCATTTTATTTATGGAGACAGGATTGCTATCTAAACCCAGTTGTCACCATTTAGTCTATGCTTGCCTGTCAGTTTGCCCCATTGAATCTGCCACCTCTGCCTCCCAAGAATTGGGACTGAAGGTGGAATGCCACACCCATCAGGCATTTATGTGTGTTCTAAGGACCTTAACACTTGGTCATAACACTTGGATGGCAAGTGCTGTACTCACTGAGCCATCTACCGAGCCAAAGACTGTGTGTTTTTTGTGTCTGGTCAGTGAAGAGATTCTTCTGAGAAAGTAAAATTACAATTAATCCTTTAATTACAGGAAGGAAGTAGATAATGAAAGGCAAAGCATTTAGGGGAAATAATAAAGGGGGTTAAAGTGCCTTAATGAGAAAGGAATTTGCTGTGGTTAAGAA
Source organism: Mus musculus (assembly GCF_000001635.26). NCBI lineage: Eukaryota > Metazoa > Chordata > Mammalia > Rodentia > Muridae > Mus > Mus musculus. The sequence goes on from NC_000068.7 coordinate 107,547,782, forward strand.
ACTGGGAGAATTTTGCCATTCTCCTGGTCTAGCTAGGAGGCAGGCATTGTGGCCTCTTACTGACAGTCACTCTTTTAAATAAAATTTGGTCAGTGGCAAAACATTTGATGTAGTTATCGAAGCCAGGCATCTTAAACACTGCATCATGGTGCTGCCACATTAGAATCATTCAATCCTCCAAATGTTTCAGGCCATTGAGAAGGAATCAAAGAAACATGTACTCTTTACTAGTGTCCTATATAATTCCAACTGGAATCTCATGGGAACTATCCTGTTATTATTATATCTTCAGAATACCATTAAAAAAAACATGCTTTAGAAGTGATTAACAGACAGAGACATGCTGAGTTCTGAGTGGATAGAGGGAAGATTTGGTGAATTAAAGGGTAGTGGAGAGCTATAAAGGCTACAGAATTAAAGCTTCAGTTAGAGCCTCCATGCCTGTAACCAGTAACCAGTAACTGTAATCGTTACCAGTAACAGAGTGAGGAGACCACTGTCACGGAGAGGGTTCAACAAGTAAAGGTCATGAAAATTGTCACCTGATCTTTGAGACCCATGTATGAGGCAAGAAATTTCAGCTGCTTTGAGCTTCTATAGACTAGGTTAGTATCACAGAGATGAGAAGGTCTTTCCATTATGGATGGATGAAATTAATTAGAATTATGTTTTAAAAGATAGTGTGATGATGATGATGATGATAATGGTGGTGGTGGTGATGATGATGATAGCAATACTGTTTTCTATTGGTTCATGTTTTCTGGAAGAATTGAAGTTACTCAAGAGATATATTTTAGTAGTTTATAAAACAAAGCAGCAGTTAAGTTAATAAAACTCAACATTACTCCAGAGAGATATTAGACTGGGCTGCTCCAAGTCAGATACAGAAGTATCTTATTGTATCCTGCAGTGTGATTTTTTAAAACAAGTTATGTAGTTATTCATCAAGTAGGTACTAGAGAATGCATGTCCTTTAGGCCATAAGCAGAGAATACTCTGGGACAGCCTGTCTTGTCCTCAGTTCTGCTGCTGAAAGTTAGAGCTGGACCACCTCTCCTCAATCAGGGGTTGCACATAGTTAGTTCTACTCTTCCTCTCACCTGCTCAGTTTCACTATCTCATGCCCAGCTGAAAGTTGTTTTATTTACCTTCTTACTTTTTAAAATCCTTGTTGTTTTAACACTAACATTTCTTTGAAATGCACATTTTTTTATCTCAATTAACAGCAACGGCAACAATAATACTAATACTGCCAATAATAATGACTCACCTTTAGAATTCTTTAAACTTTGTTCTTTAAATGAATTGTGAGTGACAAACATTTGATACCCCTTTCAGCAAGAGAAAACCATAAAGATGATAGTAAGGGAGGGATGACATTTCTGGAGACCAGAATTCGTCCTAGCTAGAGAACCAAAATAGGTCACACTTCTTCTTCTAATAGAATTTGAATACACAGGGTCATATTTAATAAGGATGCAGTTCTATGTCATCTTAATTTTTGAAGATTAATGTCATCAACTACCAAACACTGATTGGCTTACTCCAGTGCAATTTTTCTCTCCCAGACTGGAGGGTTGAAATCCATGACTGAAGTTCTTGTAGAGTCTTACTCTCTAGAAAGAACATCAGGCTTCTCCCTAGCTTTCAGTGGCTGTCGATAATCCATTTCTTAGTTCATCAACATGTGGACTCCATCATTTTGTCTGAACATCTCTGCTTTTTCTTTGTGTAAAAATAACAATTATAGGATTATTTCCTCCTCTAATTTGGTATGCTCATATTTTAACTTAGCACCTATCATCCTATTTCCAAATTGGATTTTATTTTGAGGTTTCATGTGGGCCTGGATTTTGTGAACTATTTAACCTAGTTGATTGGCAATTGGTAAGATGACAGATATGTTTCTGTCATTTTAAAAAATAAATAGTTGAAAATTAACAGTAATCAAATGCACGATGGGTTTTCATAATGGAACTTTGACCATTTTAAAGTTCCTGCCACGCCAGTGGTCCTGAGCCTTCCTAATACTGTGATACTTTCCTCATATTGTGGCAAGATTAATCATAAAATCATTGCATTGCTACTTCATTACTGGAAACTTTCTACTGTTAAGAATTATAAAGTAAATGTCTGATATGCAGGATATCTGAAATGTGAAACCTGTGAAAGAGTCAAGAGATCCCCCAAAATGTCAAGACCCACAGGTTGAGAATGTGTGTTTTACACTATGGTTTGTTTATCATAGACAGTGATTATCTACATCATAGAGATAGGTACATTTGCTCTTGTTAGATTCCAGTAGCAAAAATTAGGACTAATAGCTTGAAAACTCTGTAACTAGGAAAAACTAGATTTCTACACATTTCCTGAGGTGCCCGTCATTAGTCTTTTCACTGAACATGTCAGAAGTTTATAAAAAAAAATTGCATCAAGAATTATACCTCTCCTGGGCATATATCCAGAAGATGTCCCAACCGGTAAGAAGAACACATGCTCCACTATGTTCATAGCAGCCTTGTTTATGATAGCCAGAAGCTGGAAAGAACCCAGATGCCCCTCAACAGAGGAATGGATACAGAAAATGTGGTACATTTACACAATGGAATACTACTCAGCTATTAAAAAGAATGAATTTATGAAATTCCTAAGCAAATGGATGGGCCTGGAGGTCCATCCTGAGTGAAGTAACCCAATCACAAAGGAACTCACACAATATGTACTCACTGATAAGTGGATACTAGCCCAGAAACTTAGGACACCCAAGATATAAGATACAACTTGCCAAACGCATGAAATTCAAGAAGAACGAAGACCAAAGTATGGACACTTTACCCTTTCTTAGAAATGGGAACAAAACACCCATGGAAGGAGGTACAGAGACAAAATTTGGAGCTGTGACGAAAGGATGGACCATCTAGTGATTGCCATATGCAGGGATCCAACCCATAATCAGCTCCCAAATGCTGACACCATTGCATACACTAGAAAGATTTTGCTGAAAGTACTCAGATATAGCTCTCTCTTGTGAGACTATGCCGGTGCCTAGCAAACACTGAAGTGGATGATCACAGTCAGCTATTGGATGGGTCACACGGCCCCCAATGGAGGAGCTAGAGAAATTACCCAGGGAGCTAAAGGGAACTGCAACCCTATAGGTGGAACAATAATATGAACTAACCAGTACCTGGGAGCTCTTGTCTTTAGCTGCATATGTATCAAAAGATGGCCTAGTCGGCCATCACTGGAAAGAGAGGCCCATTGGACACGCAAACTTTATATGCCCCAGTACAGGGGAACGCCAGGGCCAAAAAGGGGGAGTGGGGGGTAGGGGATTGGGGGTGTGTGTATGGGGGACCTTTGGGATAGCATTGAAAATGTAAACGAGGAAAATACCTAATAATAATTAAAAAAAGAATAAAAAAAATTAAAAAATTAAAAAAGAATTAAGGCAATGTCACTATTGCACAATGCACCAAATGTGGAGTTGCTGAAGTTGGCCTACACCATTTTAGTGAGGTTTAAAAGAGCAGGGTGCAAGATGAACTTTTAAGCTCTGATATGCAGGATGTATGAGTATCTAAGAGTATTTAAACTTGGGGAGTTTGATAATTAACTTTATTAAATCTCATTTTTGTCTGCCTTACTTTAATTCATACATTGATTATCCAAACAACAATCTTGATATTTGTTAGATAAATGATACATAAATGTTCACTCTTTTAATGCTTCTCAAGTTTTCACAAATCATCTTAGACATACAATAGACAGGGATTGAGAAAAAGGTTCAGCTTAGGCAAGCAAACAAATGTCCTCAGTTCAGTTCATGCTTTTGTGCTTTCAAAAGCTGGTGAGCATTTGTTTTCCCACCACTAAGGGCTATTTCATAACAGCACCAGGTGAAGACTGAATATGCTTGCACAGTAGGATATAAGAATCAAAGCTTAAAGGGCTTAGTAGAGATGGAACTGGGAAGGGAATTAATAAGAACTGACATGATTTACTAAGTAGCTAAACATCTTTCAAAAGAAATCGATCTGAAAATAAATCCCTTAATGGTACTGGAAACACACAGAGAGATTCCTTTCAACTTTTAGTAGTACAAATATGTGTTATTTGAAAAACAGTTTAAAAGTTATTTTATAGCCTTGTGTGTGTATGTGTGTGTGTGTGTGGGGGGGGGTGAGTCTACACCTACACCAGAGTTGATTGTCTTCTTCTGCCACTTGGGTCCAAGGGACTAAACTCAGATAGTCAGACTTGGCAGCAAGTGTCTTTAACTGCTGATCTATCTTGCCCAGTCTCTATGACAGTCTCTTCAGAGAATGTTTCTATGGGCACTTTTGTCCTGGTGTTAGTAAACTGTAATTCTGAGATATGAAGATTGTTAGGGATATGATAACAACTTTATTATTATGTATTTTATTTAGAGGTTTATATCTTAAAATATGAATGCATTAATTCCAGTAAACTAAGAAATATTTTATATGTAGTCAGTCTTTCCTTGGTGTGATGCACTAATTTACACTATGGCATATCAGCTACCATCAACACCTTTGCAGTTTACCTCTGCAAGCTTACTACTATTCTTTGTTCCCACTGTTATAGTTTCTCTGACTCTACCAGGGATAACCAAACTGAAGAGATCAAATATACAGTGTCTGCTGATATAGCCTCAAAGAATGCCATCTTTCTGTCATATTCAATCGGGGGAGGCTTACCTATTTGAATCTAGCTCCCAAACCTCAAAGCAATCTGTGTGCTGCTTCTGAGAGGTCTGTATGTATCCTTCTGCATGAGCCTCCACAGCAGGTGCAGTTCAGAGGAGATAATGCTGTTCTCATTCTTCTTTAACCTCCCGTTCAATTGCATTTTAGCCCAAACCAAATTCTTTCCTGTGTTCTGAGCAGTGGCAGATGTTAATTTGTGATGTGAAGGCCTCATATAAACTAATGACTTATTCATGTCAGGAAGATGTCCCTCTCCACCTCTGAGAGATGAGGTTTATATCAAGCAATTACATGCATTGGGATGTTTAACTGACTCCTTAGAGGCAGGCATTTTTGGCTACTAAAATATAGCAGATGTTATAGCAAAAGGATGATGGGTGTTATTGACTTCTGATTTGCATATAGAATTGAACTCCATAGACAAAAATATGAGGCCAAACAAAATTAAGAGGAGAGCTATCAAAATATTGAAAGGAAGTAGATGTGCATTCATAGACATCTATATTGAACAGAGTTATTTTTAATACCTTTAAATCTAATTTTAGTAAAAATTAGAAAATAAAAATTTTCAGGTAAATAATGGTCTAGGTTATAACTATTTTGAATTACATTTCTGATAGTAATCCTATTTTCTATGGGGATATACACATGTAAAAGAGAAGTGAAGCATATATGTACATAGAAATCATCTGGGTACTCTGCTAACCTAATAATTCAACTGCTAGCCATTTTCTGCAGATAATCCTTTCTAGTATCTCTCCCACATCAGTTTATGAAACACATAGAACAATTAGCAGTCGCTAGTTCCATAGATATGTACATATAAGGATGTAGGATGTATTTTTTAGAATCCTTGTTGAGAAATATCTATTCTTGGAAGCTTAGGAGCTTAAATTTGCATATAAAAGGCTCTGGTCAGTGCAAATGTTTCTTTCTCCAAATGGGCTAAATGGCTCTTTTGTGCTCTCTCTCTCTCTCTCTCTCTCTCTCTCTCTCTCTCTCTCTACATATATATATATATATATATATACATATATATATATATATATATTTACTTAATGATTTTGGGTTACTAAGATTGATATATACTTCTCTGCTCAAATTAAAATATATATTCTCAATTAATGCTACTTTCTTGACCTCAAAGTGTGATTTAGAACTACAGGCAAACTGATAGTTTTTCCTCATCTCAACTAAATGTTTCAAATTTGTGTTTATGCTTATGCTTGGAGAAATGTGAGCCATAACATTTTATTTTAGTGTAGGAATATTTTGGAATTCATTGTTAAGTGTCATTAACAAGCTTCCAATGTGAGGAGATTTTCTCATCACTATCCCTCATTAGCACTTTGGCCACTGATTCTTTTGCCTTATAGTTAGCTAGCTATAGTATCCATGGTAATAGGCCCATTTGCACAGTTCAAGGTCAGAAATAACTCATTCATTCATGACAGTAAGTGTTCCTTAAGCACATCCAGGAGGTAAATAGTGTCACAGTCTAAAATGTATCTCTACCTAGAACATGATCTGATTTGGAAATAAGTCTTAATAGTCTAAGTAGTTAAATGAGATATTAATAGCTGCGGAAGAACTGCCATCGGATGTGATTGATATACTTACAGGAGGAACAAAAAAGAAACAAGACTCAGATAAAAGAAAGCCAGGAGATGTGGGTGTCAGAGATTTCAATGATGTTACAATACCTTCCACCTTATACCAAGGGTGGCCAGAAACCACTGTCAGCTGCACAAAGCAAAGGATAATTTTTCTCTTCAGCCTTCATCGGTAAGAGGACTGTGCCAACACCCTGTCTTTGAATGTCTTGCCACTAGAACTATAAGAAAATAAATTTCTGTTGTTTTACACTATTTATCTTGTGGTAATTTGTCACAGCAACCCTAGGGGACTAATATCAATATTCATTATGAGCCAAGCATTTTGTCAGACATCAGATATGCTGCAGTGAACAAAGCTGCCAGTCCGTGTTCTCAGAGCACTGCTCTGGACAGCAGCATACTCATTTTTTTAAAAAAATAAGAAAGCACAAGCCAACATAATATTTTTTATTAGATATTTTCTTCATTTACATTTCAAATGTTATCCCAAAAGTCCCCTATACCCTCTCTTGCCCTGCTCCCAAACCTACCCACGTTTGCTTCCTGGCCCTGGCATTCCCCTATACTGGGACATATAATCTTCGCAAGACCAAGGGCCTCTCCTCCCATTGATGGCTGACTAGGCCATTCTCTGCTTCATATGCAAGTAGAGACACAAGCTCTGAGGAGTACTGGTTAATTCATATTGTTGTTCCTCCTATAGGTTGCAGACCCCTTTAGCTCCTTGGGTACTTTCTCTAGCTCATTCATTGGGGGCCCCGTGTTCCATCCAATAGATGATTGTGAGCATTTACTTCTGTATTTGCTAGGAACTGGCATAGCCTTGCAAGAGATAGCTATGTCAGGGTCCTGTTATGCATTCACTGATAAGTGGATATTAGTCCAGAAACTTGGAATACCCAATTTGCAAAACACATGAAACTCAAGAAGAAGGAAGACCAAACTATGGATACTTCATTCCTTCTTAGAAGGGGAAACAAAATACCCATGGAAGGAGTTACAGAGACAAAGTTCAGAGCTGAGACTGAAGGAAGGAAGGACCATCCAGAGACTGCCCCACCCGGGGAATCCATCCCATATACAACCACCAAACCCAGACACTATTGCACATGCCAGCAAGATTTTGCTCACAGGACCCTGATATAACATAATGTATTTTTATTGAATTATATTTTTTTGTTTAAGATTACCACATGTATCAGTATCACTATATTTAACTTTTATAACAGCTATCTTTAGGGAATTTTCTTATTCTTCTTTTAGAAATGTGAAACCCAAGGTTAATATAATTATATATCAAAAAGGTCTCAGAAGACGGAACCAATTGTAGAGTATAGGTGTGAGAACTTTTCATAGATAACCTGTGCCAAGGACCAGCCATGGCTCAGAGAGAGATTCTGGGAGAAGGGATGTTTGAGAGAGGAGAAAGAAACGATGCAACGTCTAATCATTGATACAAGTTGATAGCATGTGTTCTGCTCAAGACAGTATTCCAGATTGCTCTCTCTCTCTCTCTCTCTCTCTCTCTCTCTCTCTCTCTCTCTCTCTCTCTCTCTCTCTGTTTTGCTTTCTCTTGACAGATTTTTCTTGCTACTCTAAAAACTCTGGATAGCTCATCTCTTTCAGATCAAAAGCCCAGTTTTGTATTCTCCATATCAATTCAGTCAGTACTCCAGGCTCCCTTTTGACTACCCCATGAATCATCATTTTATGACCTTAGAGCCGTGCTTCTTAGGAGGATACAACAGGCACAAGCACAGGCATAGCTGGGTGGACCTCTGCCTGCAAATTACCATTCTGATCATGCGCATGAAAGAGCTAAATTAGCTCTGTTCCAGGCTGACCCTGAACTCAGGAATCTACCTGCATTTGTAAGCATAAACAAAATACTTACCTGGGTGTGATCCTGCCTTTCTGTGACCACTCCCTAAATCTTTTTATCTCTTTCCTTAGTATCTTTCTGACAATGTAGCTCATAGTGCAGCTGCCACTGTTCCCTTACATCAGTGAAGTTCCTTATACTATTTATTCATATTGCATCCTTATATTTTAAATAGTTAACAAATTATATATTTTTAAACTCCCATTTCAGCAGTCTTAAGGGATGTCCTGAAGGTCACTACATTCTATTATTTTGCTGAGACATAGACATGACCTCATCTACTGGGTCTCTAATAACTAAGGAGTCATTAACTTTGGCAGAGAGGACATTCCTTGAAAGAGGAATGTGAAAATATGAACACTATTATACAAACAAGCCCACAGCAACCACCCACACTCATGGATACCCACACCCCGCTGGCTCTGTTCCAGGGAACAGAGCCATGTCATGGTGGCCCGTTCAAATAAACAAATAGGACTCAGCAAACCTGTATGGCCCATGGCAAGCACAGCTTCTATCATACACAGAAGAGTACAAGAAACTTGACTATAGAAAAATTGGGGATGTGATAGTGAAAGCAAAGACTAGAATGATGCGACCCCATACCAAGGGAATGCCTGCATCAGAAGGTAGAGGACACAGGAACAGGTACTCCCATGTGTTAGATATAAACCAGCCCAGTCCCCTTGAGTTTAGTCTGCTAATTCTTGCACAACTTTGAGTCTTGAACTGCAAGAGAATGTATTTCAGCTCATGTAAGCCATTGTATTTGTACTGGTTTGTCACAGCTACCTTAGAGAACTAATGCATTTCCTAAGCAACACAGAGTAGCTAAGCTGGGAATCCATCTGGGTCTGCTTTCTGTCTTTAGCACGTCTATTCCATCTTAGGAAGAGAGTTTGAGATAAGTCACTAGAGTTAACCAAGACAGGGTGGTTTAGAACCATTAATGTGCTTTTAGACTATAAGCAGATGATAATTTAAATATAATCAATCTATTGAATTAGGGTCTAACTCTATAGTTAGACTACAAATTAAATACTTTTAAGTGAGATGATTGGCTGTGTTCTTTTGTGCAGTTCACTGAGCTGTCTTACACCTCATTTCCACAGATATCAAGGGTGGTTATATTACCCTACAGTATGATTTAGAAATAGAGCATTCAAAGTGTCCTGAGAAGTTCCTCATGATAGAAAATTAGTTTAGGTAACCACTATAGTGTTGAGGTTTGAACCCAAAAATCCTGTCCTTTATTGAACATTCTATAGAAATTTCTGGGCTACCTACTTTTGAATTATGATACTCTGTTTTTATTGACACATATACTGATGATTTTTAGTTTCTGTCAATAACATAATTTCATACTACTTTATGGTTGAGTAAAACTCCATTGTATATATAAGCCACACTTTGTTTATCCATTCTTTTAGTGATGGGCAAATTCTAGATAGTTATTGGGTATAGTGTGGTGATAAATATGGGTATCACTATATTGAGCTATCATTGATTTGTGTGTGTGTGTGTGTGTGTGTGTGTGTGTAGTGAATTATAGCTCGAGCATATATAAAAATTACTTTCAATTTTTTGACGAATTCCAATATTGACTTCCATAACAGCTAGATTAATGTATATTCTCTCCCCAGCAGTGAATATGGAAGTTATTTTTCCCAAGAATCCTAGCCAGCCCTTGTTGATGTTTGTTTTCTTAAATACCAGAGTAAAGGAATCTTAGTGATTCTTTGATTTGCATTTCCATGATGAATTCATTCCTGTGATACTTTAATATTAGTTTTACCTCCCATAGTTTAGTTGGTTTTCACATTATCCAAGATACTTCTATTTTGTGGTATTTAAGACTTTCTTCTCATCTAGCAGTGCTATTTTGTTGTCTCTATCTTAATGAATAGAACTATTCCCCTCTTAAGCCCACCTTGAATTTAAACACAAACCATTTTTTTATCCTCATGTATTCTGTGTAGCAAATACCCAGGATATCACCTCTGCATGTGCCTTGTTCTTGCATCTTGCATCTATGATCATGAGGCCTTCAGTCTTGTACTTTTCACTCATGATGTTTGAGCTTGTCAGTTTCTCTTCCTACCCTTTCCTATTGCATTTTTCTTGATCCACCTACTACTTTTACAGAAGAGATAGGTGAGGACCCTTTTCCTGATACATTTCTTATGACTAATAATAAAGAATAAATCTTTTGGCTACCTTTGAATATCTTGATCATCCATTGTCTGCTTGGAAATGGAACTCCATAGTGGGTGCTACACTTCTCTTCACGCCATAACATCTGGTGCTCATCTGTTATTTCTTCCCTTTACCAGGCAGTAGACAACTAGAGGCTAGAGTTTTCCTTCCAGGTCTGTGTGTGTTGGGAAGTTTCCAGTGCTTGAGACATGATGTGTCCTAAGTAAATTAATCCAGTGTAAAGATGAGTGATGCTAAGTTGAGAGGGCCCAAGGGCTGACTTAATTACTAGTCTAAAGTTTCTATGGAAGATGCTGAGTTTTGTAAAGACATGAAATCTGAGAGCTGGAGAAAATACTATGGAATTACTGAATACCTGATGGGTTATTTTCTTGTGAATACAAGTCATTATTAAGCATGGCATTCCTGTATGTGCATGTGCATGTGTACGTGTATGTGCATGTGCATGTGTATGTGTATCTGTCACTTTAACTTTTAACCTTATTTTTTGTAGGTATGTTTACCCACATGAGTGCTTGTTCATCCACTCCATGCTTGGCATTCATGGAAGATAGAGAAGGAAATTGGATCTCCTGGAACCTGACTTACAGATGACTGTGGATTGTTTTGTAGGTTTTGATGATTGCATCTAGGCTCTTAGGAAGAGAAACCAGTGTTCTCAACTGCAGAGCAATCTCTCCAGCCCCTTCAGAGAGTTTTTTAAATGGATATATAGAGAGGCCTATTCTGACTCTCAGACTGACAACAGCCCAGATACCTGAGAAACTGCTTGCCCTCTAATGCTGGTCACTTGCATAAAATAACATGTATTTCCTTATCATATTTATCTTAGATGTTTACATCCTAGAAAACTATAGACAAGACCTGTTATTTTGTCACTGTTCATCTGGCTACAGGATAATGTAGATGGTCTAAGCTTGGTGTTGTAGGATAGAGTTAACAAAACAATGTGGTTAATCTTATAATTTATAAACACTTAAATTGAAAATATGTGAAATCTGAATTGAAGTGCGATCAAACTACCTCTATTAAGAATAACATTAGGAGACATAAAAGTCTTAGTTGTCAAATGAATAAATACAATTTCAAATGTTTATATGAAGTTCAATATTTATCTGAGAGCTATTTCGGTTAGAAATAGTCTCTCCCTCTCCCTCTCCCTCTCCCTCTCCCTCTCCCTCTCCCTCTCCCTCTCCCTCTCCCTCTCCCTCTCCCTCTCCTCTCCCTCTCCCTCTTCCTCTCCCTCCCCTTCCCCTCCCCCTCCCCCTCTCCCTCCCCCCACCTCTCTCCCTTTCACCTCCTCTACCTCCAGAGTCATGTTTTCTATCTATTCTAGTTCCTTTCCTCTGCTGCTCTGGAAAACATTTAATAAATGAGGCCCTTCATGTGTCTAGTGCATTGATCCTGCTGTCTGCATAGCCACATGTAGGAGACATGGGGTGTCTCCATCTGTTGTGTCCATACAAGGAATGATGCCTGGAGCCACTCAGCCAGCTGCCTGGATTCCGAGCTTCAATCCTGTTCCGAAATGCTAGGTTGGTGTTTAATGAAAGACTCATTCCTGACTCAGCTAAACCAGCAACCCACAAGGCAAGATAAGCTGATATGTGTTGAGAAAGGAAGGGATAGACAGTCAAAAGAGATGCAGCCCCGTGTGCAAAGACTTGGGGGTCTCCTAAATGGGTGTAAAAACTGGTCCTCTGATCATGTCTTCGTGGATTTTTAGGCCTTAGTAGTCCTGCTTAGCGATACAATGAGAAAAATGGTAGAAATGATATTTTTAAAAGATGGAATTGAAATTTAAAAATATAATCTCTATATTTTTCCTTTCCAGTAAAAGTACTCTTTTGTATTAATTTCTCCCCATCCACTTTGGCATGTATCATCCAAATGAAACTCACATTTAAGCAGTCATATTGATGAGACTTTATGTGTGTAGTTTGTGATGTTACTAGGAGACACAATACCACCAGCACACTCCCTGATCTGTGGCTAATACAATCTTTTTGTCCCATCCCCCTTTTGTAATGTTTCCTGAGCCCTAGGTGAGAGAATGTTTTGTAGGTGTATCCACTGGTACTGGGCTCAACAATTCTGCATTTGTTTAGAACAGAAAGGATAGTGAGATGGCTTAGTGAGTAGAGGGGCTTGTGACCAAGACTAATGATCTGAGCAGGATCTTCAGGGCCCACATAGTGGGAGGGAAGGACCAGCTCCACATGTCCTGAAATACAATCTTGTTAGCCCTGCTTATAAATTCCTTTGATTTAAATATTTATTTATTTTTTATGTGTGAGTGCTTGTCTTCTGTATATGTACCATGTGCATACAAAGGTCAGGCGAGTCCTCAGATCCACTGGAACTGGAACTTAAGATGGTTGTTATGCAATATGTGAATCCAGACACCAAACTAGGTCCTCTGCAAGAGTAGCAGTGCTCTTATCTGCTGAGGTATTACTCCAGCTTCTCAATTTCTGAATTCTTCTAGGGAAATAAACTCACACAAACAAATCATAAAGCGCCTGACAAAAAAATAATTAAATTATCAGTACAATCAAAACAACATTTCCTGGGAGGTGGGAAATCTCAGAAGAAGCCAAGTTACAAAATTTGCTAGTAAGCAAGGAATTAAAGGAGTTTTAGCTCATGACAGTATCTTGATATAGCTTGTGCCTAAGGAAGCCTCCATTTCCCATGTGCATTCCAGAGAGTAAGCTTCCTGGAAAAGTTCTGGTTTGCTGCTGGGCTGTGTTACCTTGTTTGTGTCTGCCTGTGTGCATTGCCTGTTCTTCCACTTTGAATGCCCATACTATTGTGGTTTTGAGCATTGGAACATTGCATCTTTCTTCTTAAGTCACTTTAAACCTTAATTCAGTGTTATTTAATTATCCCAAATATTTTCTGTCAGATATATTTTCAAAAGGTTTCACTAGAATAAACACAATAATCATATAAGCAGTTTGCAGAATACCTAACCCATGGTAGCTCTTTATTGAAAATTTGCTGATTTTCTGAAAACATGATTACGATTGTCATTGTCATTTTACAGATGATGATGAGTTCTTTGTCAAGTGGCTGCATCGCTCTCCTCTGATGCTTTTTGTGCCTATTCCACAGGCTTTTTCTCAAATTGCAAATGTAGTTTCTTTCTTTCTTTTATTTCTTTAGGAGATACCAAAGGATACCAAAGTGTTCTCCTGTAAAGTGAGTACATTTTATAGACTTCCATCAGTCACAGCAAGCCAGCCACTGCATTTCTGACCTCTAAAATTATGGGATACTTTGTCAGCAATGACCTTGGAAAGAATCATTGTGCTGACTCTTTAACCTAAGGAAATTGAGTACAACATCTTGAGCCTGTGGAGTATCCAGGCAATACAGGAGTGGGGTATCCCAGGGTACTTTTGAAAGAATTCTTGTCTTTCTAAGGCTAGTAAGATTCTCACACCAAAATACGTGGCATTTCTATTCCATGAAAGGCAAACCAAACACATCTAAAATGTCTGCTCAATCACCACAACCAACCAGACAACCAATAGTACCTAGGGGCAGCCTGGATGAAACCTGGAATGCTTTAATTAGTGATAAGATAGATTGTCTGCAAAGCAGACAGGTAAAGAGCACCTGAAAGACACCTTTGCCAACACGTATTGTGTGGTGGTTGACAGAAAATATGTTCTGTGACCTATAGTCAAAGTGAGGGAGAAATGGAGGGAACTTATTATATATATATATATATATATATATATATATATATATATATATACAAAAAACCAATTATGGAAAATTCCAGATATTTCTTCCAACGAGTGGTTATTATCATTCCAGTGTTTGCTCAGTCTCCAGGTTCCTGTGAACAGCAATACGGCAGAGTAGATGTGATTTACTCAGGATGGAAAAGATTTTCTGCAAATAATAGCAAGGGCTGGCTGAGGCAAGGCAGCAAAATGGAAAGTTGAGAAGGAGATTTGAGCATAAAAATGCCCAGTTTGAGAAATGACAATTTAGTGATGGAAAGTTCTTTTGTGATTATAATAAAACACTTTTTAACTCCCCCTTTGAAAGAAAACGTGTTAACTTACCAAGCTCCAGAAAACAGACTTTTTATTTTGAAGATACTCTCTCATTTTTATTTCACTCTTGTCTTCTAGGATGGAAGTTTGATAAGTCTTAGATATACAGCCTTCCAACAAAGTATGAGAGACTCTTCCCTGTACCACCACTCTCTTTTGTACTGCTCTGTACTAGGAGGCTGGCATTCACAGGCTGCAGCCATGAGAAACATATCTGCTTGTCTTCACATGGATTCAGCTGGAAACTATTGGGCTTAGGGGAAACAAGTTAGAAAAGGTCCCTAAGAGAGAAACTGAAGGAGTTGAAAAGTTTTGCAACCCCATAGGAAGAACAACAATATCAACAACCAGACCCCTCCCCCCCAACTCCCAGGACTAAGGCATCAACAAAGGGGTACACATGACTCCAGCTTCATATGTAGCAGAGAATGGCCTTGTCATGCATCAATGGATGGAGAGGTCCTTGGTCCTATGAAGGCTTGATAGATGCCCCAGTGTAAGCGAATCGACATTGGAAAGGTAGGGGTGTGTGGGTTGGTGGAGGAATACCCTCACAGAAATAGGGGAAGGGATGATGTGATGGGGCGTTTCCAGGAGGGAGGGAAACTGGGAAAGGGGATAACATTTGAAATGTAAATAAAGAAAATATCCAATAAAAAATATCAGGAGTCTGTTACTACCAAAGACCAGGTGGAAGCCTCTGATCTGGGCGGCTGCCCAGGGAGGGATATGTTGATGTATGAGTTCTGTGAAGAACTGGCCCCATCCCTCACCTGGGCTTCTAGGAAGAACTTGCTCTGGGGGGCATAAAAGTAGGAGAGCTGACCATTAGCTAGCTGCAGTACTGGGGAGAGTGACCCCACACACTGGGCATATTGGAGACGTTGTGGGTGAGCTGTCTCTGAGGTTAGTAGTGTGAGAGAGCTGGACCCTCTACTCTTCTCCCATGTGGTGTCATGGATGAGGAAGAGATCCCTCCCTAATCCTTGCCCTTTTCCATCTACAGCAAGTGGGAGAGCAGGCTTTGGAATTCATCTGAGCAGCACAGCAGAGCTGGCCCTGGACGTGAGATTGAGGATGATCTGGCCTCGGAGAGCTAACTCTGACTCTTGTTGGCTGTGTAGTGCTGTTGGCAGGGACAAGGATAAAATGACCTCTTTCCCTCCTTTGTCCCTCACCATTTATGGCAGGCAGGAGAGCTGGCTCAGGGGTCAAGTGGTTATGAGAGTGGGTAAACTAGCCATGTCCCTCAACTGACTACAACACTGGGCAGAACAATAGAACTGGCTCTGGTTGCGGAGTTTGCTGGTGAGCTGGCTCTGAGGGCATGAAAGTGGGAGAGCCAACAGGCTCAGATCCCTCTTAGCCCTAGATCCAGGGCTTTGAACTGGCCTACCCTAACATCTAGCCCATGGATGAACTGCTGGGATACATGAAGGGCAAGTCCTATAGATCCAAAAACTACAGGATCTCCATGACACAGGTCAACAGCAAAGTATTCGAGAGGAGTTCCAGTACTGATAGAGAAGTAGAAGCTAGAGACCTTGTATCTGACTAATGAGTCATTACAATGAACATTTGCAAGCAAAGAAATGTAGACACAAGTTTATACTGTGGGACACACTGTGACACACTATAGCCTCCTCAGCAAGATTGTTTTGCTTTGTTGAGGGGGAGGTTGCAAGAGTGGATGACAGTGCAAAGGATTGGGGTACATGATGTGAAATTTACAGAGAACCAATAGAAAGTTTAAAAATAGATGATGCTGTGGGCAAATCAGTAAGTAGCTGCTACATCCACTCCAGTAATGACCTGCTTAACAGGTTTAGAAACCTGGAAGCAGTCCGGAGGCGAAGAGTTTCATGGAAACTTAGTCTCCTAGAACTGTGGCATACCATAGCACACATGCTCCAATTTTGTCCTTGCGAATGGATCTGTGTGCTTCCTTTCAGTATTGTTTTGTAATAGGTGACTACAAGCAATGACTTGCCAAATACCTAAGCAAAATCAAACTTTGCTTCCTGGCCTTCACCAATGCCCTAGGTAGTCCTTGAACCAACACTGGGCTTGAAATTCAGTAAGAATGTTGCCTATTCAGTGACATTCAGAATTGCCACTGGTATTCTAAGAGAGATAGTGAAAGAAATCAGGCATTACTATCTACTACATAGAGTTAGAAATCTCAGGGCAAGCTTAGCAAAGTAAGTTTTGAATACTTATTATAGTTATGTATGGCAGACTACATTACTTATTAGTAGAAATCCCCCCCACACACACACACACTATCACTTAGAATAAAAGCCAAGTCACTCCCATATACAGGAATTTACAGTGGTTTAGGGAGTAGATCCCATTGTGGTTTTAGAGTATTGCATGTTTCATGAGAAGGTTAGCTAGAGCAGAACTCCCTAATTAGAACCATGACTTGGTCATGAAAGGCCTTGCCCTGGGAGTATAAAGACCTCACACCTGGCTTCTAAGACTATAGCTGACCTTAGATAGAGCTGACTTTTTCTCTGTTGTTTTACTGCCCAGTTCCTTCCAGCCTTTGTGTTTACATTCGTCTGTTTTGTTTAAGAGTCATTAAGCATCCAGTAACCTTATTGTACTTTGCCAAGTGTCACCTAACTTCCCTATTTTCTTCTGTATAAAAAGTTTGATGATCGATTTGACAAATTACATTCAGATTCAGCACACTCCCTTGTGTCTTGTCTGTTTGTCACATCATTTTCACCGACTCTATGCCCATCTGTCCAAGACCCTGATTCCCACAGATTTAGGGGGGCCGACTGAGCCCAGTCCTTGGAAGGTAGCACTCCTTCATGTCCTCTGCATCAGCTCCTACCTCCAGGTTCTATTCATATTGACTTCCTGTCCTAACATCCTTTGATGATGAACTGCAACGTGAAAGTATAAGCTAAATACCACCCCCACCCCTCCAAGAAAAATTTAGCATAAAGGAAGAAGTTTGTTGTTTTTATCTAGATGAGGAAATTGAAACACTGATGGGTCAGGTAAGTAGCTTTTTGAAAACCATACAGTCCATCAAAAGTAGATTTAAAACTCCAACCCAAGACTATTTGATTTCTCATTCTTCTCTGTAGATATCAGTTTGAGGGTAGAGTGGGAGATTACTTCTCACACTAGCTTTATTCAGAGATCAAGTGACATAGCCTAGAAGAACATCTAGAAATAAAATGAGAATGGTGTACAGTTAGTTGAGATGTACAAGGCAATATATTTATTTCATCCATTAAAATAGAAATCAAGTGTCAAATGCCATCTTCAGTGGTAGTTCTACTTGTCTGTGATCTTACCTTCTTGATGATGTTGAGGACATATTGATGAGGTAAGGATGACAGTGTGCTGCAAAATGTGCAATACTAATATGGAAGAAGCCGTTAATATTGCACATCATCCATGAAGTACTGGAAACAGGCAATTAATATCACTACTAGCTTAGAAATGAAAGTCAAACTAAAGACTAAATAATTTCTAAATTTGGGTGATATTATGTTTTGTGCATCTTTGTGTTTATTTCATTGGCACAAACACTTCTAGTATGCAAGGACACAGTAATAAATAGATAGTAGAATCTTAAACATGACATGTTGAAAAGTTCACATCAAATTTGTCTGAATCATTTAATAAGAATTAAAAAAAAAACATGGTGCCTCTGAGAAAAGAGAAACAAGTGGTCCATCAACTAATTAATTCATCTGTTTCTGCCACACAATAATTACTAGATATCTGTCATGTATCAGACACTCCTAGGTGCTGTATATCTAAATATACTTCAAACATCGTAGTTTTCTTTCAATTAATTCCCAGGACCAGAAATGTCACAAAATAATTGCAATGAAATTTGCTATAATACACTGATGACAAGGAACGGGAAGAGAATAATTACTTTGGTGGATCAGGGAGAAGCTAAGAGAGGAAGAGAAGAAAATATTGGGTTTAACAAATAGGTTGAAATGAACCCTATGGGTAAAATGTCAGTGGCAAATATGTATGGATAAGACTTGGCATAAGTCAAGCAAAGAAGCTAAAAACCTTAGGGAAAAGAATGAGTTATAATAATGTCAACATGACTGTTTCAGATAGATGGCAGGAAGATAAAACAAAACAAAACAAAACAAAACAAAACAAAACAAAACAAAACAAAAGAACAGCCAGAGCCTATACCCTAACTTCATAACCTGATTTTTGACTTTAAAGAGTAAACAGAGGAGGGACTTAAAAATAGTGGAGAAGCCAGAACAAATGAACAGTTATGAGATTTTTGACCAAGTAACATGTGAATGCCGATGCTCCTTGACTTTTTGATAGTGTCTTGGTCAGATAAACTATTCAGCAGTTGAAAATCTTGTGGGGTTTGGAAAATAGCTCAGTGGGTAAGTGTGCTTGCTGTGAAAGCCTGGTGACCCGAGTTTGGATCCCTGGTAGCCACAGAAATTCAGTATTCACATGGCTTACTGTAAACACATTGTTGTGGAGGGCAGAGAAAGGAGGAACACTCTGGCTGGTTGACCAATTGAAGTAGTCACAATAGAGGGATACAGGGCCAGTGAGGGACCCCATCTCAAGGGAATGATGCAGAGAGTGATAGAATAGGATGTTATGAGTCTTTGCCTGGCCTTCCCATTTGGTATGTGCATACAAATGCATGCACATACATGCAAACACATACATGCAAATACTACATATACACACATATAACTTCCCTCTGCCCCTGATACACACATATCAAAAATGGTTGAAAATATTAAAAATTAAAAATGCTTTTAAAGCATCTCACACTAATAGATATTCTACTCCGATGCAGTGCACTATAGTATATGACTTGTTTATTCTTTGGAATATAAAGCTGTTTGAAAGTCACATCTGATAATGCCTACCATAAGAGAGTAATAGAATAATATGTATGATATATCAGTAGTGAAAGAACCACTAAATTACTAGTACTTTTATACCAAAATGAAATTTTGTCAGTTGAACCATTAGAAAGAGGGGGGCATTATAATTAATTTATAATAAGTCTTTTTGAACAAATGAAGTATTCTCAAATCTCAGTGTCTCCAAAATTGAGTAATCTTGGCTGATTGTAATGTGCTTTCCTCATTATATCAGGATCAAGAGCAGACATCAGACCTGCCTGTGCTGGAATACAACAACAATGTAACAATGTAATGGGTTAAAGTTGCAGCCATAACTTACTCTTCTGTGTTTACCCCTCTCCCCCCAAAAATCACATGGCCAGGCCTGATGCAAACCAGAAAGGGATATATGGACTAACATAGAAAGAGGGAAGATAAATGAGAAGAATAGATAATTAGATGCAGCCATGCAACATATGATGGTGTACAATTTACAACCAAATAATCCCTTCTGGTTTTCACTGACAAGGTCACCATGCACATGTGTATCAATGTGCATCTTTTTTTTTTTTTTGTTCTATATTGTGTTACTGGCAGAGTTCATGCTCCTATCTTAAGCTCATTCCTCCCCTCTAGCAGTGACACATTTCTATCCACTCAAGTTAATGAGCAGGCTGAGAGATTACTTGGTTTACTGCTAGTCTATGCAAAGGGAAAATACAACAAATTGGAATGTCTTTGACATCATGTCTTCTCCACAATGTATTTTTGTGACAAATTTAGATTTTTTTCCTTCATAATAATTTGAAATGTCATGTCAAGTAGCTGAATCCTAAGACAGAGGCCACAAGCTTCACTGTAGAAGGCAATAAGGAACTGTGTTGAAAACAGTGATCTCACACTGCTCTGAAATTCTGGCCACACACAGTCTTCCCCCTGCTTCTCTTTCATGCTCAGTTATGCAGCATTTTACTCAAAAATTTGTAGCTGAAGTAAAAGAGAAAGATATAGCCTGGAAGAAAGACATTTTCTGCTTGAGAGAACCGTGAGCCTTTGGATTGGGAATTCTCCAAAGGGAAGTCAGGGGCTGGTGATTGCTACCATAGAGCCCAGTTGTCATTTTAGAAAAAAAGAAAAAAAAAAACAGAATGAGGATATCAATCTTTTCCTTATAGCTGTGCTACTTCAAAGATCTTAGAGATATGGGCTATTACTTCAAAGAAATAGATTAGCATCCATGCTTTGAAAAACTCAAAGAACTTGTTCTCCATTAGCTTCATAGTTCCCTGCAGAGAGGGGTTACCCCCAGGGAGTGCTCTCACGTGTTATTTGAGGACATTCATAACTCTATTCCATGGTGATGTCACTTCTGCTCAAATGTAGTTTTGTGTTATGTTTTCAGTCTCACTTAAAATTGATGTGTTATATGTATATATATATATATATATATATATATATATATATATACATATATACATATGTATATATATGACATTAATTTTATGTTTTCCTGGCCTTTTGCCCATTTATAGAGCTTAATATATGGAAAATTTAACATCAATGTGTATTAGTGAATAATTTCATTCTTCCAGGCATTTGAGTGCTTCCTTTATTACAGGAATGCATGCAGCAAATAAATCTTGCTGGTAAAGGAAGTTGATCATTTGTGTCTATGTTACATATGTTCTTGTGTTTATTAATTCACTTAACCCAGTCAATAATATTTACTATCTAACATATGCTACATCTTGTGCTTGTTGAGCAGAAGGATGGAGCTCCTTTTCCCCACAAGCATTCATACAATTTATGGTGCAGAACATAAAATAGAAAATTCTTTGGTCCAAAATATTTTCTGAGCATTTCTTATTCTTATGGTTTCTTATGTGTGGTGAGGGTTGAAATACAAAGGATCCAATGTGACCTTTACAACTAGTGATTATTTTAGTTCCATTAAATTAATGAAAATAATTAAAAAGGATAACATGTTACATCAGAGAAATAGTAATATTTGTGTTGATAATATAGTAGTTGTAACAGCAGTAACTGAGTTTCATTTAGTTCTTTCTGCTTTCCGGATGCCCTGATATGAGGCTTTTTATGTATATACATCTTGTATGGTTAACAGGCAAGGTATACATTACCATCTCCACCATACAGACAAAAAAAAAATGAGTTCAGTTAACAAGCAGGCTATGTGTTTTGCTAAAATTACACTAGTAGTGGGTATAAGAATCAGATTGTCAAATCCCATGTTAATGGTAAAAGATTAGGATGCTAAAAATCCCAGGAATAAATACAAATATCATTTCATAGAAATCTACATTGTTTTTAGGAAAGACAATAGTAGATTGTTTGTGGGAGCAGAAAATTATAATGAGCTCTTTCAGACTGAGGTAATAGTATTTAGAGAAGAAAGGAGGGTGGCCTTTGAAGAGAGATTTAAGATGTGGGCACTGCTTTCAAATGATAATATCAGACAAATTCCAAGGTGAACTTCAAAATGTTTTCTTCTCTTGGGTGGCATTTTCAAGTCCTTCATACCTAGCTTCATGAGTAGGAAGGTCTAATTAAATGTGGAGCATGCCTTGCAGGAACAGCTGAGAGTGAAATCTGAATCGGCCTACCTTCCAGAAGGTTTGCTGTTAGGAGCCTCTGAGTGTGAAGAGATTTTGCAGGAGAAGGGACACATGGTTCCAGCTTTGAAACACACAAGACTTTCATGAACCGCTGAGCCTGGAGGAAACTTTAGACCCTCCCAGGCTGCCATTGGTCCCCATGAGTATCTCTTTCCTTGCAGTCCCCTGTCCTCTTTTGACTTCTGTCTTTTTATCTCTCATCCTTCCCTTGCTTTCCCTTTTCTCACCTCTAATCTAAATGGTTCTCATCAAGGAAATTATGCATAAAATAAACTAAACACTTAGCCATATGTAATGTAGAATGGGTAACAATCTGATTCCTCAATGTGATATTTCTAGAAAAGAACATACCTTTTAACTACAATTGGAATAAAGATGCATTTTCTAAAAATTCACAATATTTTCTCTGAAGATTGCATTCGTGCTGGATTTAGTTAGAACTATGTTTAGTTATAGGCCACTACCAGTTTCAGCTGAAGTTCACTTAATGTCATCCATTTCTTTGAAAGTTGCAGAGACTAAAAATAACCCCTGAGTTTTGGTGCTGTTGCATGAAGACTCCACACAGCATTTTCTCCTGATTACACAGCATGGAGCTTGGTATTTATGTCACTCTATTGTAAGAAGATAGTTTTTTACTCCTCAAATTGCAGTGTGTTCAACCTGTCTTGGAGCAAAGCTGAGGTACAAAGATATTAATTTGGTGTATATATCAAATGCAAAGTTTCAACCTTTCTCTGATGTAATTCCACAGTGAACTAATTTATGCAATGAGATACTTAGAGTATGACGCAGTTTCCTAGACCTGTTCTATATACACGTTCTGGTATTCTACTTACCACATAAAGTATAATACATAAAGCAGTTATACTTTATTTTTTCTAATAATTCTGTGGTCTTCCAAAATTAAGGGTTAAAAATAAGTTATTGAGAGTATTATTAACCTTTGCATCTTAAGTAGTATTTTTTAATATCGAAAGATGCAATATGTAGAAATGGAAAAGTTTAATTTGAGGAATAGACCTAAAATATCTAACAATAATATAGATTTGTTCTTCATTCTTGGAGCAGAGGAGTAACCCTTAAACTAGGGTTTCTTCACAAAGCAACAATTAACCTGGAAAACTAGAGTCAAAGTGACTTTTTTTAGCTATGAATATATGGGTTCAAAATTTAATCTAATTATAATTAGCACCCATCAATACACTGTGCTACTTTGTTAAGTTAGATGACATGGGAGAAGTGTTGAGAGAATGATAGATAACTTTATTGTATTTCAATGAGGGCAATGTGACACAACACATTTTAATTGATTTTTTAAAATTTGAGTGAAATTTATAACTTTTTGCTGGCTAGTTTTTGCCAACCTGACACAAGCTAGGGCTTCAGTTTTGCTTCCGTGATTTCAGAAAATACTATGCAAGATGCACAGCAGGAGAAACAATTAGTTCTACCTTGGTGCAACACCTATGAACAAGGGTAATTGCAACTATGCTAAGATATACGTGCATAGAGATGCAATAAATGGTATTCATATTGCTGATGGCAAGTGGCTACTATTTGATTGGACTTTAAGGATCATTAAATAGGAGGGAGATGCTGCCTGGTACTGGAAACCTAGCCAGCTTCTCAGGGCTAATGAAGTCATGCATGTAGAAAAGAATCTACTATCACCAATTTACTAGGCCAGTGTAATTCCTTACTGCATTCTAAACCTTATTCTTATACCTGCAGAAAACTGTAGCCACAACCCATGATCAAAAAGGCTGTTCTATACAGCAAATGGAGACAACACAGAAAAGCACAGCTAGACACAATGATCTAGAGATCATGAAGATCCAAACCTCAATGAGTACTTCTACATTGGTTTAAAGAATATGTCATAAGACCCAGAAGTCTGCTGTGAGCTGGATACATAAGCATTACGCATTAATGTAAAAGGTGGCAGTTTCTCGGGATCCCATCTCAAGATAAAGAACTACAAGAAACTAATGCCTGTTAGGAGAAGCTAATTAGTCTCTTCCAGGAATGTTTAATTTTTAAAAGACTGGGATTTTAATGTCATGCTATATTTTATGTTGTGATAGTAATGTGAGCTCTTGGAGATAAACAGGAAAGAAAAACAGTACAGATTTACAGTGATGTATTTGTGTGTCAAGTTGAAGAGAGACTAATTTCATTAGTTGGGTTATTTGTTTGTTTGTTGTTTTATTTTCTTTTTTACCCCCATGTGATATGGTTATTTTGGAAAAGGAAACCTCATGGGACCACTGGGCAGATGGTGTTGTGTTGAATAATAATAATAATGATTAATAAAAGCATATTAAACAAACCATAAATAATAAATCATTAAGCAACATGTCTCTGTGGTCTCTATGTCAGTTTCTACTCCCAGGTTAGTGATCTGCTTGAGTTCTTGCCTTAACTTAATGATGGACTTTGATTGGCATGTGATGGCCAAATACCTTTCCTCCATAGGTTCTTTTGGTCATGGTGCTTGTCTCAGATATAGGAAATAAACTAGAATACTATTCAAAAGCATGATAGTCATACCTACTTGGAACAAAAGCAAATGTCTGCCTTCCTAATTTTTTAACTTTTAATATTTTAATTTTGAGAAGTTTTATATAAAGGTGCTATGTTTATATCATTTCATCCCTGGCTCTGCACACTCTAACTCCTTTCATGTTCCCACACTCAAATACATGACTTTTTCTTTACTTATTACACACACACACACACACACACACACACACACACACACCACTATTGACTCTACTTAATGTTTCTTATACATATTTGCATGTGTTTAAAGCTGACCACTTGGGATTAGATAATCAATCACAGATCTCCTCCCTTGAGAAAATTAATTCCTCTTCTGAGTAGACATTGATATCCTATAGTTCTAATGGTGGGACTTTGTGAAATGTTGCCCTTTCAAATTCACATGCCATGTCACATGATACTGTCATTATTCATGTCATTTTAATCATCCATTCATGGGTATAGCTTCCATGTCATGCCTGGCAGACACCACCTATCAAAGCATGTCCCGTTCCTCTAGTTCTTACTCTTTGTCCACCCCATGATTATTCCAGAACTTTAGTTAGAGGTGTTACATTGTCATCTTGTCAGTTGGGTCTAGTTATTCCAGTCACTTACACTCTGCTTTTTAACCAGTTGTGGCTTTCAATTTGCTGCAAAATGAATCATCCTTGATGAAGGATGGGGACTACACTTACCTGTCTGTATAAGAATTTAGAATATGCTTAGAAATGATCTTGGTTTAGGCAAGTAGAAATAGCATTTTTTCTTCTAGGGTGTCTGACCTCCTCAGCCATGGGTGGGTCAGTACCTGGCATGAGTTCCCTCCCATTGAGTTGGTCTTAAGCAGCTCTTAGATACTCCCAAGTTAAAAATGTCACTGTTGTACCTTGGTTGTTTCTTAGCTTTACAGTTGGGTGGAACTATTGATTGTTTTTTTTTTTGTTTGTTTGTTTGTTTTTTACCATTAGCAGCTTATATAAAGTACACACACACACACACACACACACACACACACACACACACACACACACTATGGCTTTTTAAACATTCCAGTGTTGTTAATTTCTCCAATACCTCCCTTTTTATTATCCTCTGCCACCCTACCTAGTTAAAGTACAGCCAGAAAGTTTCCATTTCTTCCTTCAAAGAGCCTGTGCCCTATTGTGTCCTATCCCTCTTGGGTTTTGTTTTAATTTTTTCTTTTATTGTGTACAAACATTTCTACATGAATATTTGTTATATCAGTTTGTAGTGTAGCAAAATTACATTTATCACAGAAAGCAAATGTGTCATGTCTGATTCTATTCCATCTTGAATATGAGTATAGTTTGTTTTGGCATAGGTTTTATTTCAGACATTCAAAAATAGAATTTTTTCCTTAGTGTATTTGTTATATTCAATGTTTACCATTGTCTTTGAATGTTAGGAGGTTGTTACTCATTAATTGGCAAATGTTAGTTCAAAGAGTGAGGACTCTGATAGCTGTGCAAAAGGCTGACTCATTGCTGTGTTTCTGGACCATAATTTAAACATACATCATTTTAAGAATTTCTGATACAAAGATGAGAAATCAATGAAGATGAGTATTTGAAATATTCTATGATTATACATGAAACACTTGGAAAACTCGCTCCCTGACATTAGTCCTTTAATATAATTCTGGTTGTTTCAGGCTTAGGAGAAATATCACTAGTTCACAGTGAGTTTCAAAAAATGATGCTGGTATTGCATCTTTTCAGAGAGCCTAGGAAATCAGCCATTATTATGGGCTGCATGCTCTATTAATTTTGTCATCTTACATTTGCAAAGATATACACAATTATTTCAAATTATTCAAACTGGAATCTACTATGTAGACATTTAGCAGTATATCATATGTTTATTCATCAGATTATAAGTATTAAAATGACATTTCAAATTGTTTTTTTTTTTTTTTTTTTAGATAATAAATGGAGAAATTTCGGAACCCTTGTATCATACATTCAAAAATTCATAATGGAGAGTTCTTTTTGTGTTCTCCTGGGAAAAGTTCTTGTCATATATCCAAAGTATCAATGTTTATGTGTAAAGAATGGCTTTAGTTTAGTCTTATAACATATTTTCAAATTTTGTATATTTTCTTTGAACAGGAAATATTTGATAAACAAAGGTAAGAAGGATAAGAACTTGAGTTCTGCACTGCTATGAAGGTATAAAAGTGTGGCATGTGAGCAACAAAAAATAGCTCTCATTTCTGCTTCTAATCTCTGCTAATGTTGGCATTTGAAGTGCTCCTCTTGGGCCTGAAGAAAACATTACATTTTTCTGAATAGGTGTTACTGTCTTTCTGGAATGAAGTTGTTGACGAATAGGGTCATTAGAAACATTGATAACAGTCACAATGATAGATGCACATATTCACATTCCATTTGGCACTTACTAAATCTCTTCATAGTTATTTTTGGAACATACATTTTGCCTGGGAAAATATTTCTTCAGCAAGGACATCATGTTTTATATGAGGCCATGTTAACCATTAGTATGAAAGTAACAATTGCTTATGATAGAAAATGTTTTTGTAAAAATTAGACATTTGAAAGTCTACTACACTATAAGGATATTCAAGTTCTGTTTTAAAAGTTGCACAGTCATATGATACTCCCAATCCTAGGAGCCACAGATGATGAAAGGAAAGTTTCATTGATAGATAAGTATAGAACACAGATGATGGTCAAACACCAGCAACTGCCAATCCTCTTGATTTACCAGCAGAAATAGATGGCAAGGCCCTCTTGATAAAAGCATTGCAGCACAGGGGCATTGGGCTAAAACGGAACTAGCTGTTATGCTCACTAGAAGGCATGAGTTACTAAGCAATATAGAGAATGCTGCAGGAACAAAGTAATCTAAAGAATTCTATGCTTCTGTGAATTCTGTTAATTATAGTATTGATGTATTAGGGTCCTCTTGAATTACAGAACGTATAGAATGAATCTCTCTCTATATATAAATGTAAAAGTGATTTATTAGAATACTTGAAGCCTGCAGTTTTGATAATCTAAATATGACTAGCTGTTAAAAGAAAGTTCAAGAATCCAGTGATGGTTCAGTCCACAAAGCCAAGTGTCTTAGATGGTCTTCAGTAAATACTGGGATCTCAAAACAATAAGCTCGAAAGGTCATGAAGGAATGGATGATCTGGCAAGGTGAGAGGAAGTAAGCAAAGAGCAAACACTTCCTTCTTCCATGTCCTTATTTAGACTGCTAGTAGAACATATGGCCCAGATTAAAGTTGTGACTACCTATTTCAATATCTGGATCAAAAGTGTGTGCAGTAAGATCAAGAATCAACAATGAGACCTCATAGGATTGCAAAGCTTCTGTAAAAGCAAAGGACACTGTCGATAAGACAAGGTAACAATAGCTTGGGAAAAGATCTTTAGCAATCCTAAATCTGATAGAGGGCTAATATCTAATATATACAAAGAATTCAAGAAGTTAGACTCCAGAAAACCAAAAAAAAAAAAAAAAAACCTTATTAAAAATGGGGTACAGAGCTAAACAAAGGATTCTCAACTGAGGAATACCAAATGCATGAGAAGCACCTAGAAAAATGTTCAGCATCCTTAATCTTCAGGGAAATGCAAATCTAAACAACCCTGAGATTCCACCTAACACCAGTCAGAATGGCTAAGATCAAAAACTCAGGACATAGCAGATGCTGGCAAGGATATGGAGAAAGAGGAACACTCCTCCATTACTGGTGGAATTGCAAGCAAGTACAACCACTCTGGAAATCAGTTTGGTGGTTCCTCAGAATACTAGACATAGATCAGAACACCCAGCAATACCACTCCTGGGAATATACCCAGAATATGCTCCAACTTGTAATAAGGACATATGCTCCACTAAGTTCATAGCAGCCTTATTTACAATAGCCAGAATCTGGAAAGAATCCATATGTCCCTCAACAGACGAATGGATATAGAAAATGTGGTACATATACACAATGGAGTACTACGCAGCAATTAAAAACAATGAATTTATGAAATTCTTAGACAAATGTATGGATCTGGAGGATATCATCTTAAGTGAGGTAAACCAATCCCAAAAGAACACCCATGAGATGCACTTACTGATAAGTGGATATTAGCCCAGAAGCTCAGAATACCCAAAATACAGTTTGCAAAATACATGAAACTCAAGAAGAAGAAGAAAGACCAACGTGTGGATACTTTGATCCTTATTAGAAGGGGAAACAAAATACCTGTGGAAGGAGTTACAGAGACAAAGTGTGGAGCAGGGACTGAAGGAAGGACCATCTAGAGACTGCCCCACCTGGGGAACCATCCCACAAACAACCACCAAACCCAGCCACTATTGTGTATGACAATAATAGCTTGCTGACAAGAGCCTGATAAGGCTGTCTCCTGAGAGTCTCTGCCAGTGCCTGACTAATACAGAAGTGGATGCTCACAGCCATCCATTGGAAGGAGCACAGGGTCCCCAATGTAGGAGCTAGATAAAGTACTTAAGGAGCTAAAGGGGTTGCAGCCCAATAGAAGGAAGAGCAATATGAACTAACCAATATCCCCAGAGCTCCCTGGGACTAAACTGCCAATCAAAGAAAACACATAGTAGGACTCATGGCTCTAGCTGCACATGTAGTAGAGGATGGCCTAGTTGGTCATCAAGGGGAGGAGAGGCCCTGGGTCTTGTGAAGGTTCTATGCCCCAGTATAGGGGAATGCCAGGGCCAGGATGCAGGAGTGGGTGGTTTGGGGAGCAGGGGGAGTGGGAGGAGTTAGGGGATTTTCAGAGGGGAAACTAGGAAAGGGGATAACATTAGAAATTTAAATAAAGAAAATATCTAATTAGAAAAAAAGAGTGTGCCTTCCTACCTTAAGTGTCAGGATTAGAAGTAGATTCACTCAAGCAAAAATAACTTGTCACAATTATGCCCTCCATTTCTGGATTGTAGCTCATTCTAGGTGTAGTCAAGTTTACAACTAATATTAGCCATCACAACCAAACTGCCTGACAACATGTATCCATCTATGCAATAATGACAGGACTACAATGGAATGGTGACCAACTACATCCTGATTGGATTTGAGGAACTGTTTATAAAAGGACATTCATGTCTGGTTCTTCAAATATGATGAACATCCTTGGATGTGGAGCTTATTGATGCTAGAGGGAAAGTTAGTGTTGTTTTTCTAACTTGATATTGCATCAATCTTCCTTCTACATATTAGTGCTTATACATACAAAGAAATGCTAGATCAGAGGCACTTCTCTTTGAGATGAACAGTAATGAATACAAAGAGTCTAGGCTTTTCAAAATGCTGATAAAATGTGAATGCTGAAGAAGTCTTAAACCTGACACTTACAGCATCCCATCTGAGTCCTTTTAGTGTGCTCAAAGCACAAATAAATTAATATGGTAAGAGAACTTACCACAGAATCTGATGCATGATGTCTTCTGGAAAAAGGAATTATCAAGATTATAGAGTAACATAGGTTATGGCATCTGAAAGAAGAATTAGAAAGACAAATTGCTAAGTACTTCTGAATCAATTACAAGAAATGAAGATACACAAAAGTTCTTAGTTGCATGTCAAGTTAATAATAACTTATGGTCATTAGTAAAATATCAAACTCACAAATAAAGAAATATCTAAGTAGACTGTTTGCATATGGGGCAAAATGAATGTTTTCTGGAGGTGACTTATTAAGAACTTGTAAAATAGGCTTAGTGTAAAAATATAATAAATTATGAGAAATATACTATAAATAGAATTTAAAATTTAAAACTGATTTGTATTCAGTACTCATTTAAGTTGACCTTAACTCCAGAGTTTTAATTATGAGTTCAACATTTGATTTTTATTTTACCTTTTTAATTGCTGGCTAAATTTTCTGAATCCCTTTGGAACTTAGATCTTTGTCACACAGTTTAACATTATTCTTTCTTTCTTAATTTAGTTATTTTAGGGGAACTACAACTGTGTGCGATAGCATTTATATTCTCCAAGATACTTTAAACAGTACTTAATGACTGTGGTAGATATTCAAAATACACATGCATTTATACATTTATAAAAATCCCCATACATTACTATTTTCATGTGTATCTACTATTTTATGGTCAATAAAAATGAAAATTTACATTTATTATTTTATTTAATTTAGAGAAACAGAATTTAAGACACACATTAAAAAAGAAAAATAAATATTAATAATGGATTAGAGAGACTAAACATAGTCATATTCTAAAACTAACCTCATTCTGTCAGTTTTTAAAGACTTCTTTCCTTTTAACAATGGTTCTATATTTATCACATAAGATATAATATGCCAAATTCTTCTGATGCTAAAGCAATCAGGATTAATTTTTAAAGAAGACATTTCTTATTTCAGAATCAGTTTACTTTATCAGCAATTAATTCTATTAATTCCCCAGACTTCTATCCACTTCTCTGCCATCTCTATCTACTGTAATGTAGTTTTCATATCTGCTTTATTTTGGAGGAAGCTATCTGTATTTAAAAGAAAATTAAGCATTTCTAAGATAAAAATATCTACCTGGCTCTTGTCATTAAAGATTAATTGAATGTAATTTTAGTAGTATGACCATATATATAGTGATTTATACAGCTAATGTCATCAACGCTGTTAAGCAACCTGTTTCTAAAATCTACTGTAGACCTCGCCTGCAATCAAGAAGCTAGACTTGCTGAAAGCTGCATGCTTAAGGATGTATTTTAATTCCCTAAATGTTCTCCTTTTCATTGGAAACATGAAATCACTTTAAAGAATTAGTTTAAGATATTCTTTATGCTTATGAATTTTGATCGAAAAATGTATGTGCTATGCTTTATTTATATATAGTATAGACAGAAACTGTCAAAATGCACAATCACGACTTGCTCTGATTGTGATTGGAAGAGATTTCAAAGAACATGTTCATGTGTAGCATTAAAGGACCTGCAAAAAATTAGATTAGAGCAAAGCATCCTCGTGTCCATTAGAAAGTTTCTGCAAATGGATACTTCTCTAGAAAGAAACCTCAGTTCACTAGACACACTTGGCTGATGAAGGCAGCACAGAGGCATTAAAAGAAGATGTTTGCAACAAGAAGGAAACAAGTGCCAAGAGAGCCGTAAAAATTGGACACAGGAAAATAAATTACAATAAAGGCTGGTGTGGATGTGGAGAAAGGAGAGCTCTTATATGTTGGGAGCCGCCCTCACATTTGCCATTATAAGATGGCGCTGACAGCTGTGTTCTAAGTGGTAAACATAATCTGCACATGTGCAGGGGCAGTTTTCCCGCCATGTGTTCTGCCTTTCTCGTGATGACAACTGAGTCGATGGGCTGCAGCCAATCAAGGAGTAATACGTCCTAGGCGGAGGATAATTCTCCTTAAAAGGGACGGGGTTTTGCCATTCTTTTTCTCTCTCTTGCTCTTGCTTTCTTGCTCTTGTTCTTTTTCTTGCTTTTTCTCTCTCTTGCTCTTGCTTTCTTGTTCTTGTTCCTTCTCTCTCTCTTGCTCTCTTGCTCTCTGGCTCCTGAAAATGTAAGCAATAAAGCTTTTGCCGCAGAAGATTCCGGTTTGTTGCGTCTTTCCTGGCCGGTTGCGAGAACGCGTGTAAGACTTATACAGTGTTTGTGGGAGGATAAACTATTGCAGCCACAGTGAAAATTAGACCAGAGATTTCTTTAAAATAGAAACAGCTCTGTCATACGACTGAGCTATATGACTGCTGTGCATATACTCAAAGAACTTTACATCTTATTATACTTGTACATTCATGTTCATTGTCACTCAATTCATGCTATATAGAAAATGCAATAAACTAAAATATTCATCACCTGAAAAATGGGAAAGGAAAAGAGTGGTGTGTATATACTATGGAAGACCATTCAGCTGTAAAGGAAACATTTGCAAATAACTGGATGGACACTGGAAACAATAGACAGACATACAAACATATAGACACACAGATAGACAGATAGGTAGGTAGATAGGTAGGTAGGTAGATAGATAGATAGATAGATAGATAGATAGATAGATAGATAGATAGGGGTCATACTGAATGACGTAAACTAGGCACAGGAAGACAAACAGTACATATTCTCTTTTATTTGAAGATCCTAGTTTTGAATAATTTGTTTATATATAATTGGGATACATGTGGAAGTCAGGAAACTAGAAATGGGCCACACAGAGCAGACACCTCAAGGGAGGGCAGATAACAAATTATAGAAAAATTAAAATGGAGAAAACACTGGAGAGATTCAAAAATGAAGAGGGAGTTGTAGAGCATGAAATGAGGCCAGGCGGTGGCAAGCCTTTAATCCCATCACTTGGGAGGCAGAGTCAGGTGGATTTCTGAGTTTGAGGCCAGCCTGGTCTACAAAGTGAGTTCCAGGATAGCCAGGGCTACACAGAGAAACCCTGTCTCGGGAAAAAAAAAAAAAAAGAGCATGAAATGAGGTGATATAAGGGTTAACTAAAATGAAAGGTATATGTTGAATGTTTTTTATAGCTATTTTATTGGGATCTTATATCTACTACCCTTTCAAGCCTTATTCTACCTTAATCCCTTCCAATCCATAAATCTAGGTAGGAGAGAAAAAATGTTAGAAAGAAAAGGAGGAGTAGACCTTTTGAGACTCCTTTCTGCCAATTAGGGACAAAAGGTTCCTAGGGGCAGATACAATCTTCATTGTCAGAATATGCAGCAATCCAGCAATCCAGATCTAGCAATCCAGCAAATACAACAGCAGGAACCAGCAGCAGTAGGGACCAGCAGCATCTGAAGTCAGAAGCAGCAGGAGGAGCAGCAGACACAGCATCCTCCCAGGGCACTCCCACTTATACCCTCTCCAGAATCCCCAGAATTTAACCATCAGCAGATGGCAAAAATCATGCCACTGTTAGTTCAGGAGGCAAATCTTAATCACCTGCTGTGAAGCAGCCACCTATTCCATACCTGGGATTAAAACAAAACCATTCATATAACCTAAGTGGGTTTTTAAAGAAGCCAAAATTCCCACTGCAGGTATATGACAATTTATATGGATTGGTAACGATCTTTTCCCAATCTGTTAGTTGCCATTTTGTCCTATTGACAGTGTTCTTTGCCTTATTGAAGCTTTGACATTGTCCTTTGCCTTACAGAAGCTTTGCAATTTTATAAGGTCCAATTTGTCAATTCTTGATGTTAGAGCATAAGCCATTGGTGTTCTGTTCAGTAACTCTTCCTCTGTGCCTATGTATTCAAGGCTCTTCCCCACTTTCTCTTCTACTAGTTTCAGTGTATCTGGTTTCATGTGTAGGCCCTTGATCCACTTGGATAGGGAGATAAGAATGGATCAATTTGCATTCTTCTACGTGCTGAACCCTCATTGAGCCAGCACCATTTGCTGAATGCTGTCTTTTTTCCACTGGATGATTTTAGCTTCTTTGTCAAAGATCAAGTAACCATAGGTGTGTGGGTTCATTTCTGGGTCTTCAGTTCTATTCCATTGATCTGCCTGTCACTGTACCAATATCATGCAGTTTTTATCACAATTGCTCTGTAGTAAAGCTTGAGGTCAGGGATGGTGATTTCACCAGAGGTTCTATTATTGTTGAGAATAGTTTTTGCTATCCTGGGCCTTGTTATTCCAGATGAATTTTCAAATTGCTCTTTTTAACTCTATGAAGAATTGAGTTGGAAATTTGATGGGGATTGCATTGAATCAGCAAGATGGACATTTTTACTATGTTAATCCTATCAATCCATGAGCATGGGTGATCTTTTCAGCTTCTGAGATTTCTTTTGATTTCTTTCTTCAGAGACTTGAAGTTCTTGTCATACAGATCTTTCACTTGCTTAGTTAGAGTCACACCAAGGTATTTTATATAATTTGTGACTATTGTGAAGGGTGCCATTTCCCTATTTTCTTTCTTAGCCTGTTTATCCTTTACGTACAGGAAAGCTCCTGGTTTATTTGAGTTAATTTTATATCCAGCCACTTTGCTGAAAATTGTTTATCAGGTTTAGCAGTCCTACGGTGGAAATTTTGGGGTGACTTAAGTATACTATCATATCACCTGCAAATAGTGATATTTTGACTTCTTCCTTTCCAATTTATTTTCCTTTGATCTCCTTTTGTTGTCTGGCTAGGACTTTAAGTACTATATTGAACAGGTAGGGAAAGAGAAGGCAGCCTTGTCTGATTCCTGATTTTAGTGGGATTGCTTCAAGTTTCTCTCCATTTTGTTTGATGTTGGCTACAGGTTTGCTGTATATTGCTTTTACTATGTTTAGGCATGAGCCTTGAATTCCTGTCCTTTCTAAGACTTTTACTGTGAAGGGGTATTGAATTTTGTCAAATGCTTTCTCAGCATCTAATGAGATGATCATGTGTTTTTTTTTGTTGTTGTTGTTGTTGTTTTTTTAAATAGATTTCCATATGCTGAACCATCCCAGCATCCTTGGGATAAAGCATACTTGATCATGATGGATGATCGTTTTGATGTGTTCTTGGATGTGAGAATTTATTGAGTACATCTGATAGAGGGCTAATATCCAATATATACAAAGAACTCAAGAAAGTAGACTCCAGACAATCAAATAACCTTATTAAAATGGGGTCCAGATCAAACCTAAGAATTCTCCACTGAGGAAATTCAAATGGTTGAGAAGCATGTAAAGAAATGTTCAACATCCTTAGTCATCAGGGTAATGCAAATCAAAACAACCCTGAGATTTTACTTCACACAGGCAAAATGGCTAAGATCAAAAACTCAGGTGACAGCAGATAGAGAAAGAGGAGCACTCCTACATTGTTGGTGGGATTGCAATCTGATATAACCACACTGGAAATCAGTCTAGTGTTTTCTCAGAAAATTTGACACAGTATTACCTGAGGACCCATCTATACCACTCCTGGCCATATACCTAAAAGATGTTCCAACATATAACAAGGACACATGTTCCACTATGTTCATAGCAATTTTATAATAGCCAGAAGTTGGAAAGAACCTAGATGTCCTTCAACAGAGGAGTGGATACAGAAAATGTGGTACAATGGAGTATTATTCAGCTATTAAAAACAATGAATTCATGAACTTCTTAGGTAAATGGATGGAACTATAAAATATCATCCTCATTGAGGTAATCCAGTAACAAAAGAACATACATGATACACTCACTGATAAGTGAATATTAGCCCAAAAGTTCGGAATACCCAAGGTACAATTCACAGACCACATGAAGCTCAAGAAAAAGGAAGAGCAAAATGTGAGCACTTCTGTCCTTCTTAAAAGGGGTAAGAAAATAGTCACGGAAACAAATACAGAGACAAAGTGCGGTGCATACTCTGAAAGAAAGCCTATCCAGAAACTGCCCCACCTGGGGATCCATCCCATATACAGTCACTAAACCCAGACACTAGTGTGGATGCCAAGAAGGGCATGCTGACAGGAGCCTAATATAGCTGTCTCCTGAGAGGTTCTGTGAAAGCATGATATATACAGAGGTGGATACTCAAAGCTAATCATTGAACTGATCATGGGGTAAACAACGGAGGAGTTAGAGAAAGGACTGAAGGAGCTGAAGAGGTTTGCAACCTCATAAGAAGAACAAAAATATCAACCAACTAGAGCTCCCAGGGACTAAACCACCAGTCAAGGAGTACACATGGAGGAACCCATGCCTCCATTGGTTATATGTAGCATAGGATGGCCTTGTTAGGCATCAATGGGAGAAGAGGCCCTTGGTCCATTGAAGGCTTTATGCCCCAGTGTAAGGGAATTAGATAGTGGAGAGGCAGGAGTTGGTGGGTAGGTGGGGACACACCCTCATAGAAGCAAGAGGAGGGGAGTGGGTTAGGGGTTTTTTGGGGAGTACCAAGAAAAGAGATAATATTTGAAATGTAAATAAATAAAATACCCAATAAAAATAAAAGTTATATGGAAACCTATAGTTTTTCAACTCAAGTAAAACCCCTGCCAGAGTGGATAGTGAAAATGAGTTGGGACACACTGCAAATTAAAAGTCTAAGTTAATTAAAGTACATGTAAGACATTTTAAAAAAATGTTTGAATAGAAGTATTCTGCATGGGTAGACAAGCTGCTCCTATAAAAAAAAGGGGTTATTAGTTGAAAATAGCAGAGCCAGCACTAGATAGACCTATGAGTTATTGATCAGGGAGTCCCCAGAGTCACCCAAAATAATATGAATTGTTACCAGTAAATAAGTAGATGGTAAGCCTCCATTGTTTAAGTCACCATTCATTCTGGATGGCATATAAAAAATGTCTATATCAAATTAACCAGCAGACCCTCTCTCAGCTGACTAGCTTACATGTTGTCAGAGGTGCTGTTCAGGTTGGGGTCTTACAGAGCACTGGGTCCTGCATGCTACAGTACCAACCTGTCAGGCAAGATGTACATGTTGCTCAATAGTAGCACAAATGTTATTGGATAATTGACAACTTTGTTCTTGACTGTAGGGCCTTTTCCACAGGAGGGATTTCATGTATAGTACTGTAAACCTGGTCAAAACCTCATGACCTGGGAGGTCACCAGACCCGGGTGGAAACCTACTGTTGATTTGCTAAATGGTCATCTTATCGAGCTCCCTTCTAAATATTTATTTCTATACCCCTACATTTGTGTTGATTTCATCTTTGGTCAGAGTCCCCCCCCTTCCCCCAGTTGCTAGTGTTTAATGGAAAGACATATAACCCATCAAAGTGTCAAGTATAAAAAAACACTAAGTGTTCAGCTGTACTTGGTTCATTCTTATCAAGGAGGGATCTGAAGTACTGTCTTTTGTACATTTTGTTGTTGTTCCCCATGTCAGTTCATGAAAGAACTGGTTATCTGCATAAGATATAAAAAATGCCAAGCAAGTGAAAATTCCAGCATTCATTGTTGGAGGAGCTGATGTCTGAGAAGAGAAAGTCACTATCTTTGGGTAACATGGCTGCTGGTAGGTTCATGCCCTGGGTGTGGATCCATACACATGTACCTATGTAAAGCAATAATTGAACTCGGGTCATTATTAATAACGATAGAAATAAAAATAAGAATTTGAACTTGGGGTAATATAGGATCTGGGGCCTTGTGTATAATTGGAGGAGTTAGTGGTAAATGAGTATGAGCAATATATGCTTTGTAAATGTTTGAACATTTCAAACCATTTATTAAAAAAGAGAGAGAAAACTTTCTTTTTTAATTAGGTATTTTCTTTATTTACATTTCAAATGTTATAAATGTTATCCCATTTCCTGGTTTCCCCTCAGAAAATCTCCACCCACTCCAGTTTCCTGGTCCTGCCAGTCCCCTATACTGGGGCATTGCTACATTCCAGGACCTAGGGCCTCTGTTCCCATTGATGACCAACAAGGCCATCCTCTGCTATATATGCAGCTGGAATCATGGGTCCCGCCATGTATATTCTTTGCTTGGTGGTTTAGTTCCTGGGAGCTCTTGTGTACTGGTTGGTTCATATTATTGTTCTTCCTATGGGGCTGCAAATCCCTTCAGCTCCTTGTAGCTCCTCTACTAGGGACCTTGTGTTCAGTCCAATAGTTGACTGCAAGGATCCACCTCTGTATTTGTCAGGCACTGGCAGAGCCTCTCAGGAGGCAGCTGTATCAGGATTCCTGTCAACAAGCCCTTATTGACATCTACAATAATGTCTGTGTTTGGTGTCTTTATATAGTATGGATCCCCAGGAGGAGCAGTCTCTGGATGGCCTTTCATTCAGTCTCTGCTCCACACTTTGTCTCTGTGTCTTCTCCCATGGGTATTTTGTTCCCCTTTCCAAGAAGGACTGAACTATCCACACGTTGGTCTTCCTTCTTCTTGAGCTCCATGTGGTCTGTGAATTGTACCTTTGGAGCTTGAGAAGACTGCATCTTTACCATGTTGACTACGATGGAGGTGATGAAAATGAAAAGATGGGACATTACTGAGACTGAATCTTTTCTTTTTTTAATTAGGTACTTTCTTCATTTACATTTCCAGTGCTATCCCAAAAGTCCCCAGAATCTTAAACCTCCACATTGTTCCTGGAATTATGTTTCCTTGAGAATATGAGGTTGGCTGTATTCACTGTTAAATCTGAAAATGCCTAGAATAGTAATTTGCAATTATGTACTTAGTGTTTTTTGAGTGTGAACATATCATGTGTATCTCTCTTTGTTTATACCATCCTGACAATTATTATTTAAGTGATAGTCTCTGGGTAAAGATCTTTCTAATACATGCCAATTCATAGTATATGTAAATTGAATGGCAAGGGTACACCACTGTCATATCACACCTTCTTTAAGTTTTTGATCTTCCACTAAGGCCAGAGAAAACTACCTGCTGAGCATTAGAGCATGGTAACATTTCTGCCACCACTTTCAGTGGTAAACTCACAGTCAGTCTCAGTATCTGTCTCTTTGAGTCAGTGGTTTCTGTGCTGTCTTCTTTGATTGGCACACAACTGTCACTGATTTTAAAACCAATTTCTTGGACATTTCACACGACTCTCTAGTGGTAATAGGTTTATTTTTCATATATGATAATGGGCCTCCGTGTCATTGAAAGATCCATAGTTTGAAGTCTGGTGTTGCTGGTGAAACATGCAAGATGTGGCATAAGGAAGGTGG
The DNA here is from genome assembly GCF_000001635.26 of Mus musculus. Lineage (NCBI taxonomy): Eukaryota > Metazoa > Chordata > Mammalia > Rodentia > Muridae > Mus > Mus musculus. Next base: position 107,587,009 of record NC_000068.7, read on the forward strand.
AACATTTTCTAAGCTCCATTTTTGGCATTGTGCAGCACAAGTTGTGTCTGTGTTAATGATGGGAGACAGGAAACAGGTATGTCTCTAACAGTTACATCAAGGTATTTTATATTATTTGTGGCTATTGTGAAGTTTGTTATTTCCCTGAATTCTTTTTTTTCATTTTTTTACTAGATATTTTCTTCATTTACATTTCAAAGGCTATTCCGAAAGTCCCCTATGCCCTCCCCACCTCCCTACCCACCCACTCCCACTTTTTGGCCCTGGATTTCCCCTGTACTGGTGTATATAAAGTTTGCAGGACCAAGGAGCCTCTCCTTCCATTGATGGCCGACTAGGCCATCCTCTGCTACATATGCAGCTACAGACACAAACTCTGGGGGTACTGGTTTAGTTCATATTGTTGTTCCACCTATTGGGTTGCAGACCCCTTCAGCTCCTTGGGTATTTTCTCTAGCTCCTCCATTGGGGGCCCTGTGTTCCATCCAATAGATGACTATGAGCATCCACTTCTATATTTGCCAGACACTGGCATAGCCTCACAATAGACAGCTATATCAGGGTCCTGTCAGCAAAGTTTTTCTGGCATATACAATAGTGTCTGGGTTTGGTGATTATATATGATTTCCCTGAATTTTTTCCCAGCCCATTTATTGTTTGCATAATGGAAGACTACTGATTTTTTTAATTAATTTTATATCCAGCCACTTTGCTGAAAATGCTCATCTGCTGTAAGAGGTCTTTTGTAGAGTTTTGGAGTCACTTATGTATGCTATCATATCACCCATGAATGGCAATACTTTGACTTGACTTCTTCCTTTCCAATTTGTATCACCTGGATCTTCTTTAGTTGTCATATTGCTCTAGCCAGAACTTTAAGCACTATATTGAAGAGTAATGTAGAGTATAGACAGCCTAGCCTTGTCTTAGCTATTGGTTTGCTGTATATTGCCTTTATTGTGTTTAGGTATTTGTTTTTTCTCCCTGATCTCTCCAAGAATTTTAACTTGAAGGGGTATTTGATTTTAGTCAAAGGTGTTTTTAATGTCTAGTGAGATGATCATATTGTTTATTTATATGGTGGATTACATAGATGGCTTTTTATGTATTGAACTTCCCCTGCATCTAATGGTGAGGTGAGGGGTAGGAAGGCAAATCTAGGTTTTGCTAGAGGCCTGGGATGAGGGAGGCTCCTAGGAGTCTTTGGGAGTGACTTTATCTGAGAGTCTTAGTAGTGGGGATAAGGAACCTGAAATGACCACTTCCTATAGCCAGGCAGAACCCTCAGTGGAAGGATAAGGACACCAACCCATCTACAAAACTTTCTTTGTAGACCCCAAATTTCATCCTGTCTACAAGAAATGCAGGTACAAAGATGGATCAGAGACTGAGGGAAGGGTAAGCCAATAACTGTTCCAACTTGAAACCCATCCAAAGAGCAAGCAACAGTCCATGACAGTATTGATACTCTGTTATGCTTATAGACAGCAGCTTAGCATAGCTGTTCACTGAGAGGCTCTGCGCAGAAGCTGATTGAAGCAGATACAGAGACCCACAAACAAACAGTGGATGGAGCTCGGGGATTCTTGATGAGTTGGTGGGATGATCAAGGGCCCTGGAGGGGATAGGGACTTCATAGGAGGTCTAACACAGTTAACTAACCTGGACCCTTGGAAGCTTTCAGAGACTGGACCATCAACCAAAGAACATACATGTATTGGACCTTGGCACATATGTAGAGATGTGAAGCTCTATCTTCATGAGCATCCCCCAACAAACAGAATGGAGGCGGTCCCTAAAGCTCTTGCCTGTTTGTGGAACCTGTTCCCATAAAAGGGCTGCCTTGTTTGACCTCAGTGGAAGAGGATTGGCTTAGCCTAGCAGAGACTTGATGTGGAAGGTTAGGGAGATACCTAGAGGGGGCCTCTACCCTCTGAGAGATGGAAAGGGGGTGGGTAGGAGATGAACTGTGAGGGGAGGACTAGGAGGAGGGAGGACAGTGATAAAGATGCAAAATAAGCAAGCAAATAAATGAAAAAGAAAAAACATCAGTCTCATCAGGGTCCTGTAGCAAATTACCACAAATTTGATACCTAAGAGAATTAGAAATGCAATAATATTTTCTGAGGCAAGAATTCCAGTGTGAACATATTGTCCAGGACATGATCCCTTTGAAAACTGGAAGAGCACCCTTTCTTACCTCTTCATAGTTACCTGTAGTGAAAAATCTGTGCTTGGTATTCCCTGACAGGTTAATTATTCTTATCTCTGCATCCTCTTCTACTAAGTACATAAATATTGTTAGATTAGAGCCATTCACATGGCCTGATAATAACTTGCCTGCATCTTCCATGAGACTTTTCCTAAATCAAGTTACATTCCTAGACAGATATTGCGAGTTAAAATCTCAATGATATTATCTAGGGGATACATTTAAAACTATGTCCGTCATCTAAAGTCAGCATTACTAAAATATTATAACCAAGGTTCACTCTCCAGTACACTGTTTCTAGAAAATGAATTATTAAGAGAAGAATATATTAATGAGACAGTACCAGGAATCAAATGCTGCTGATTCCTAGAATCTTAGTTATATTATATAGTAATTCTCATCTTTTCTTCCTAACGAAACATAAAAACTCAATGATATTATCTAGGGGATACATTTCAAACTATGTACATCATCTAAAGTCAGCATTACTAAAATATTATAACCAAGGCTCACGCTCTAGTACATTGTTTCTAGAAAATGAATTGTTAAGAGAAGAATATATTAATGAGACTCTGTTGTTTGGAGTCAATATGATTTAGTGAAAATTGTCTGCTGGAATCTGAGATATATTTCACCTTAGAGGTCAGGTTAATCATTCATAGCATCAATTTTCTTAAGATTGTTTCTTTCCAAGTATCTTAGGGTTGTACTGCTATGAACAGATACCATGTCCAAGGAAACTCTTAGAAGAACTATATTTAAATTGGAGATGGCTTATAGGATCAGAGGTGCAGTCCATTATCCACAGGATGGGAGCACAACAGTGTCCAGGTAGGCATGGTACAGGAGGAGTTGAGAGTTCTACATCTTCATCTGAAGGCTGCTAGGAGAAGACTGGCTTCCATGTGATTCGGAGGAGGGTCTCATTGCCCAACCCCACAGTGACAATTCCTCTAACAAGGCCACACCTTATAATTGTGTCACATCCTGGGACAAGCATATTCAAACCACAACCACACCAGGAGAGGACAAGTGAGTAGTTTCTTCTTCTTCTTCTTCTTCTTCTTCTTCTTCTTCTTCTTCTTCTTCTTCTTCTTCTTCTTCTTCTTCTTCTTCTTCTTCTTCTTCTTCTTCTTCTTCTTCTTCCTCTTCTTCTTCTTCTTCTTCTTCTTCTTCTTCTTCTTCTTCTTCTTCTTCTTCTTCTTCTTCTTCTTCTTCTTCTTCTTCTTCTTCTTCTTCTTCTTCTTCTTCTTCTCCTTCTCCTCCTCCTCCTCCTCCTCTTCCTCTTCCTCTTCCTCTTCCTCTTCCTCTTCCTCTTCCTCTTCCTCTTCCTCTTCCTCTTCCTCTTCTTCTTCTTCTTCTTCTTCTTCTTCTTCTTCTTCTTCTTCTTCTTCTTCTTCTTCTTCTTCTTCTTCTTCTTCAAGACAGGGTTTCTCTGTATAGCCCTGGCTTTCCTGGAACTCACTCTGTAGACCAGGCTGGCCTCGAACTCAGAAATCTTCCTACCTCTGCCTACCTCTGCCTCCCAAGTGCTCCACCTAAAAGTCAATAGAAAATACTCTCATTCACACCACACACACACACACACACACACACACACACACACACACACACATTATATATATAATGTATGTGTGTATACATATGTATGTACATATGCATACATGCATACACATATTTATATCTGTGTGTGTGTGTGTGTGTGTGTGTGTGTGCGTATGTGTGTGTGTGTGTGTGTACACTTTTGGCTGTCCTCAGGAAAACAAACCACTAGCTACCATGAAGTTTTTTACACATGCTGATCACTGTTATCCAAGCTACATACTTTTTCTGGAGGCTTTTTACATTAAACACATTTTTTAATGAGCTCCTTATAGAAACTTACTTCTTTTTATATACATTCTCTAGTTATTTCCTGAAAGTGTGTGAAGCAGCATGCTTTCAAAATTATGTAAGTTTGTTACAGTATGATCAATGAATATTTACATACTGCTTATTAACTCAGCACCCATTGCTGCTGATAGAATCAGAAGCAGTCTCTCAATTACCAACCAATCTGAGAAACTACAAATAGTAAGATCCAAGAAGTATGAAGGGTCTTGTGTGAGACACCTACATTGACTGGGTAGATGTGTAGTTCAGAGTTTTAATTAGTTCACAAGAGTTTCAATATTGTTTGTAACAGCAAATAAATATGGGTGGGGAAATAAAGACTAGGCTAAAATAAAAGCCAAGTCTTTCTCTAGATCAGATAAAAATAAGAATAAACTAAATTACTGAATTTGGGATAGGTTTTGTTAAGTGAAAATTCTGCTCCTGTGGGGAGCCGCACTCACATTTGCCATTATAAGATAGCGCTGACAGCTGTGTTCTAAGTAGTAAATAATCTGCACATGTGCAGGGGCAGTTTTCCCGCCATGTGCTCTGCCTTTCTCGTGATGACAACTGGGCCGATGGGCTGCAGCCAATCAGGGAGTGACACGTCCTAGGCAGAGGATAATTCTCCTTAAAAGGGACGGGGTTCTGGCACTCCCTCTCTTCGTCTCTTTCTCTTCGTCTTTTCCTCTGCTCTCTTCCTCTGCTCTCTGCCTCTCTCTCTCTGCCCCTCTCTCTGCCTCTCTCTCTGCGTCTCTCTGCGTCTCTCTCTCTCTTCCTCTCTGCCTCTCTCTGCCGTGCTCTTCCTTTCTTGCTCCTGAGTAAGCAATAAAGCTTTGCCGCAGAAGATTCTGGCTTGTTGCGTCTTTCCTGGCCGGTTGCGAACGTGCGTAAGATGCTCCCTCTATAATGTGAGTTGGTCAAGTGTAACTTTGTTATTCTATCTAGCCAGGTAGTGTAATTTGGAGAGCTGATAAAAAGGTCTATTGACTTTAAGTAATTTCTATTTTAAAAATAATCATCATTGTAGGTACTAGAGGAACATCTAAGTTTCCATCTACTAAATATTTCAATTGTGAGCAATACTTGCTTTCACAAGTAAGAGAATTTCTGTCAATTAGGGCATCATGTAGAGGAATGGGCTTACCATTCCACAGTCAAAAATTCTGACCCAAAATTGTTCCTGCCTGAAAGAGCTGTAGGGAGAAAAATTGAGAAGAGACTGAGGGACGAGAGGTTTAGTGACTGGCCCAACTTGGAATCCATCTCAAGGTGAGGCTCCAAGGCCTGACACTATTACTGATGCTATGTTGTATATATAGTCAGGAGCCTATCATGGCTGTCCTCTGAGAGGCCCAACAAGTATTTCATTGAGACAGAAACAAACACTTACATCTAACCATTGGAACGAAGTTGGGGACCCCTGTAGGTGAATTGGGCAAAAGGCTGGAAGAAGCTGAGGAGGAGGGTAACCCCCATAGCCTCAACTAATCTGGATCTCTGAGATATCTCACACATTGAACCACCAACCAGACAGCATACAGTCGCTGGTCTGAGGCCACCTACACATAAACAGCAGAGGACTGGCTGGTCTGGCCTCAGTAAGAGAAGATGCATCTAACCCTCAAGAGACTTGAGGTCCCAGGGAGTGGGGAGTACTGACAAGGTGCATCCTCTTGGATACGGGGGGAGGAGAAATGGGATGAGGAACTGTGGCATGGGGGACTGGGAGGGGGAACAATAGCTAGACTGTAAAAAATAAAAGTAATAATAATAATAATAATAAATAGCTTGTTGTAAAACAGTAATCACAGCAACTACTTGAATTTTTTATAATTTTGAATGATATCTACTTAAAAGATGAGATAATAGCTCAGTGATTGAATAGTAATTTCTGTGTAATAGTAAAAAGTATTAATATAAAAATGATGTTATTGAATACTCGGAAATGATGGTCAAGAAAGTTTTGTTTTGTTTGTCTTGTCCATGCTTGGAGGATAACACACACACACACACACACACACACACACACACACAAACATTCAAAACCTTTTATATAGCCCCCATCTTGACAGTGTAGGCTCTAAGAAAGCAGGCACTAAATCTGTGTTGCTCAGTAGTATATCTCTAGTGCCTGACACAGTTTATGACATGAGATAGGAATTCATTAGTTTTTGAAGAATAAAAGAATCCCATGTTTATAGCCATTTACTTATGAGTGTGCTTCAGTTTTGAGCACTATTAATAATACGATTTAAGGTACTGGAGAATAGGCTTGCCTGCCTGCCTGCCTGCCTGCCTGCCTGCCTGCCTGCCTGCCTGCCTCCCTCCCTCCCTCCCTCCCTCCCTCCCTCCCTCCCTCCCTCCCTCTTTCTTTCTTTCTTTCTTTCTTTCTTTCTTTCTTTCTTTCTTTCTTTCTTTCTTTCTTTCTTTCTTTCTTCTTTTTTTTTTTTTGGCTCATAATTTTTATTTTCTTTTCCCACTTCCAGTACATTCCTATGCCTGCTTGGACTTCTACCCTTTTTTTTTCAGATGCCATTTTCAGTCCTTGGTTCTGAAAATAAAACTTTCCTCCTGTCCTGAGGCTTGCCACATAGGCACAGTGTCTGGGCTTTCTAGATTTCATCTCTTAGAAACATCAGAGGACGAGCATGGAAAAACGGTTTATTCAAGTGGATGCCAGTATTTTTGTTTGGTTGGTTTTGGTTTTTCGAGACAGGGTTTCTCTGTGTAGCCTTGGCTGTCCTGGAACTCAGTCTGTAGACCAGGCTGGCCTTGAACTCAGAAATCCACCTTCCTCTGCTTCCCAAATGCTGGGATTAAAGGTGTGTGCCACCACTGCCCAGCGGATGCCAGTATTTAACAATTTCACCATTACGAGAAATTATCAGACAGAAGTCTAGTCGATCTTATGGAAGATCTTCATGTTTGCTTGACAGAACTGAGAGGGGATGCTGTGTTATTAGACGCGTTCTCACGACCGGCCAGGAAGAACACCACAGACCAGAATCTTCTGCGGCAAAGCTTTATTTCTTACATCTTCAGGAGCCAGGGTGCAGGAAGCAAGAGAGCAAGAAGCAAGAGAGAGAGAAAACGAAACCCCGTCCCTTTTTAAGGAGAATTCTCCTTCGCCTCGGACGTGTCACTCCTTAATTGGCTGCAGCCCATCGGCCGAGTTGACGTCACGGGGAAGGCAGAGCACAAGTAGTCATAAGATACCCTTGGCACATGCGCAGATTATTTGTTTACCACTTAGAACACAGGATGTCAGCGCCATCTTGTAACGGCGAATGTGGGGGCGGCTCCCAACATCTCCCCCTTTTTCTTTTAATAAGAGCAAATAGGCCACCCATATTAATGAGAGTGGAGATAGAGGTCAAATCCCCAGTGTGTAGGTAAAGGAGCCATGTACAGGATTAGCTCTTAGGCTTACAGGCTTTTACCCAGAGCAACCCTGACCTGCTCCCGTGTCGTTTTGCCTGGGGGAAGGGAACTAGGACACTGAACCTTCATGAAAGATGACATGTCTCCCTAGAATAGGCTCATATATGCCGCAGAGCCTTTCCATTGCAGTGCTTAGCCTTGCAACTCTCTCGGGCTGCTGAAGCACACTCACTCTATCCCGTGCAATGAGTCTAGCCTCATGGGATATAAGAGCTGAGTGGCCAGCGACCTATTGCCTAAGCATAGATATATCAGGGGAAGCTCCATGTTCTAGTCCTGCAAGCGCCTGGGCAATAACCACCTTGTCTCTCCTAGTTTAGGCCTTAAGCTTACAGACCAATCAAAGAAGCAACACTAATCCACAGCAAAGTGTATCTCCAAATAATATTAATCCCACCCATTTTTTAAAGAAAGAAAATGCTGAGGAGATCCAATTGGGTAATCCTTTGGTCAGGGACAGGTCCAAGCGCGTGGAGTTGACCTGAAGTCTCAATTCCCGAAGGATCTGTTCAAATTCAGCCATCCAATTCTGTAACATATACTGAAAAAGACTTTTTGACAATTTAGCTGCCCTAGTAAATTTAACATACTGAATGGAAATAACACACAATCCCGGAAACTTTTGTTCACAACCCTGCTGAGTTATTTGTCATAATACATCTAGTTGTATCTGGACAAGATCTATGAGTTGATTAACCAGCATGAGACCTCCCTGTATCTTGACATTAGCTGAGGCCTGTTCATCTATGACTGTAGTCACTGAGGCTGACAAAGTGTTAATGGTGTCAGTTGTCTGGACCTGTCCAGACAGAGCCAAGGCTGTCTGAATTAAGGCCAAACCCAGTTCCTAGTTAGTGGTAAAAAAGCAGGAGAATACTTGAGCATTATACATCACCGTCATTGGGAGTGGAAATGTCGACATTATCCCCCAACGCTGCTCTCTCTTTATTATTGACGCCCTGGACATCACCAAGACGAGGGACATTAGTATTCCCTTGGTCAGTCTGGATTTTTCGGGTGAGTCTTTCTGGTACCCAAAATGGGTTGTCTTCATTCTGTGGGAAAACACAGATAGCTCCCCTGGATCTTATCAAGATAGGATCCGGGCCATACCATTTATTATCAAGGACATTTTTCCATTTAACCATCTCATTGGGCCTATCTGGCTCTGAACAATGACGTTCAGCCGCAGTATGGCCATGAGCATCAATATTTAAAAAATTGAGTGTAAAGAGTGCCAAAGACACAGACACTCTTGGTGCTCGGGGTAAAATCTCTTCAATTCCCCTCTTCTGTTTTATAAGATAGGCTTTGAGGGTGCGATGCGCACGCTCAACAATACCCTGTCCTTGAGGGTTGTACGGAAGTCCAGTCAGGTGGGTTACGTCCATCTGACGGCAGAACTGCTGGAATTTTTGAGACGTATAAGCTGGTCCATTATCAGTCTTAAGGAGTCTGGGTTTCCCCCAAGCACTCCATGCCTCAAGACAATGTTGAATCACATGTGAGGCTTTTTCTCCGGTTAACGGAGAAGCAAACATGATGCCAGAACATGTGTCAATGGACACATGGAGATATTGAAGTTTTCCAAAGGAAGAAACATGTGTAACATCCATTTGCCAGACCTGTAGAGGTCGAATACCGCGTGGGTTAATTCCCACATGAGGAACTGGCAAGAACTCACAGCAGCTTTGACATTGAGTAACAATGTCACGGGCTTCTTTTCTTGTCAAGGAGAAACGACTGCGTAATGTTTCAGCCGTCACATGAAAATTGTTATGAAAATTTCTTGCAGCCTCTACCGGGGATGATAGGGCAGCAGCCACCACTTTAGTGGCCTTATCTGCCAAATCATTTCCCAGAGCCATGGGGCCAGGTAGGCCTGAATGGGCTCTAACATGAGTAATATAAACAGGAGATCTTCTAGATAACAAAACTAATTGTATCTGCTGAAAAATATTGGCAACTCTACTGGAAGGCTTAATCACTCCAGCCACTTCTAAAAGATTTACTGCATTTACCACATAACAGGAATCTGACACAATATTAAGGGGTTCTAAAAAGGTTTTTAAAACTTCTAAGACCACTAAACATTCTACCACTTGAGGTGAATTTTCATTATATTGTTTGGATACCACTTTACCATTAGCCACATAGGCACCTATGCCAGTTTTTGATCCATCAGTATATACCACAATCCCATTTTTAAGTGGGTTTCTTACTGTTATTTGTGGAAACACAACAGATTGATTTTGGGCAAACTGTAAGATTGGATGTTTTGGATAATGGTTATCTATTTTTCCTGAAAAGGAGGTAACTAAAACTGCCCAATCATTAGATGCGGCTGCCAAGGTTTGAACCTGTGCAGCGGTATAAGGTACAATTAAAAGATATGGACTTTGCCCAAAGTGGGTGATTGCTGCTTTTAGGCCTTTAAGGGCAAGCTGTGCAATTGCATCAGGATACCAATCTATTATTTTAGCTGGGGATACGTTTGGATGGATCCACAACAATGGCCCATTCTGCCACAAAACTGCAGTTGGCAATTGTGCTGTCTTAAAGACACACAAACTGAAAGGCTGCGAATCCTCAATACGTTGTAATTGTGCATTCTGTAAGGCCTTTTCCACTTTTTGTAAGGCCTGGTTAGCAGCTAGAGTAAGAGTCCTAGGGGAGGAGATATGAGGATCTCCTTCTAAAATACTAAACAAAGGCCTTAACTCAGCGGAAGGAATCTTTAAAAAAGGTCTAAGCCAATTAATATCTCCCAACAGCTTTTGAAAATCATTTAAGGTATGGAGGTGATCTCTTCTTATCTCTACCTTTTGGGGCACAATCTTATCTGGGGACACCACAGAGCCCAAGAATTGTCCTGTATCAGAAATTTGGACCTTTTCTGTGGCTATCTGTAAACCCCACTGACTTAAAGTTTTAAGTAGAAAAGGATATGCCTTTTGTAGCATGGTAAGGTCTTTATGGCACAGGAGGATGTCATCCATGTAAAGGAGCAAAATTAAAGAGGGGAATTGTTCCCTCACTGGCAAAAGAGCTTCTTGTACATAAAGTTGACACATAGTAGGACTATTGGACATTCCCTGTGGTAAGACCTTCCATTGATACCTCTTATCAGGTTCCATGTGATTAATAGAGGGGATGGTAAAGGCAAATCTGGGCCTATCCCTTGGACACAAAGGTATAGAAAAGAAACAATCTTTAATATCTATAATAATTAAATTCCAGCCACGTGGTAAGGCGGAAAGTACAGGGAGACCCCTCTGTACTGGGCCAAATAAGTTCATTTGCTCATTAATGGCTCTGAGGTCATGGAGCAGTCTCCACTTTCCTGACTTTTTCTTAATTACAAAAATTGGAGTATTCCAAGGTGAGGTAGAGGGTTCAATATGGCCTAATTTTAATTGTTCCTCTACCAGTTGAATCACAGCTTCTAGTTTTTCAGAGGATAGGTGCCATTGAGGAACCCACACTGGGTCCCCTGTTTTCCATGGTATGGGTCGTGCTGCCCCAATGGCCGCTAAGGAAAACCCAGACCCTGTCTGTCTTGGTTTCCATTAGGTGAGATGGGCTCTATCCTTCCCTGTTCTTGATGTCCTAACCCTTTTCCTTCTTTATAACCCATCTTTGCCATGATATTTTTTGCTTTAGCTGAATACCCTCCTGATGGGGCGTTTTCATTGGACAAAATAAGGCCCAAATGCTGCATAATATCCCTTCCCCAGAGGTTAACCGGGAGTGGGAGCACATAAGGTATGAATTTCCCTTGCTGCCCTTCAGAGGATTCCCACGTCAAGGCAACGGAGCTTATAGTGGGACATGATTGATAACCTAGGCCCTGTAATGAATGAGATGACTCTGTGGTGGGCCATGCTTTGGGCCACCAATGTGTAGAAATTATACTTTTATCTGCTCCGGTATCAAGGATGCCTTCAAACTCTTTTCCATTAATCTTAAGGCGGAGCTTAGGTCTATCATTTAAAGATACAACCAAATAGGCAGAATCATTTCCTGAGGAGCCCATTTTCTTTATCTCAGGTCCTGCAGATTTCTCCCTGGTATTATCAGGGAGGAGCAGCAGCTGAGCTATCCTATCTCCTTTACTAATAGAAAAAACGCCCTTAGGGCTTGAGCACAGGACCTGTATTTCAGGGGAATGTTGACAATCCATAACTCCAGGGTGGACTACTAAGCCCTGCAAGGTGAGTGAACCTCGGCCGAGAATAAGGCCCATGGTTCCCGGGGGCAAGGATGGTATAGGCTCCACTGGCACCGGCTGAATACTCATTTGAGGCATTAATAGGAAGTCGGAGGCGGCACGCAGGTCCACCCTTGTGGGTCTTCCTGGGTCGCCTCTCTGACTGCTTCCTGGGTCCTGACAAACCGGTTCCCATATCTTTGAGGGCCCTGGGACCGAGGGCCCGATGACCCGTTTTTTGGCACATCAGTTGATTGACTATCAGGTGGGGGAAGGACTCTGCCCTTTATATCCCTCACAGAGCGACACTGGTCAGCTCTATGATAACCCTTGCCACACTTAGAGCAAAGAGTGAGAGTCCCTCCCTGTTTATCTGGAGCTCTGCAATCTTTCTTAAAATGCCCAGGCTTTCCGCAATTAAAACATGTCCTCTGATCATTTCTGCTCATGGAGCGGTTCTGAGATTGGAGGATGGCGGCCGCTAAGCCTGCATTGGTGAGAGGTCCCCCAAGCTCTCGACAGACCCTGAGCCAGTCTTGTAAGCCTTTGTTCTTTCTTGGGGCTATGGCCGCTCGGCACTCCTTTGTGGCTTGCTCATAGATTAGCTGTTCTATCAGAGGCGCAGCTTGCTCTGACTCTCCAAAAATACGCTCTGCTGCCTCTGTCATTCTGGCCACAAAATCTGAGAAGGATTCCTGAGGTCCCTGGATTATCTTTGTTAACTGACCAGTGGTTTCACCTGCTCGAGAGAGCGCCTTCCAGGCCCTAATAGCCGTGGAAGAAATCTGGGCATAAGCTCCCCAATGGTAGTTTGTCTGATCAGCAGAATAAGCTCCCTGACCCGTTAACAAGTCAAAAGTCCAATCTCTCTGCTCTGGAGTCAAAGCAGCTGCGTTTGCTCGGGCCTGCGCTTGTGCAGCTTCGTGCCAAAGCGCTCTCCATTCCATATATTTGCCCATACTAGGGAGAGCGGCTTTTACAACCGTTTGCCAGTCAGCAGGAGTTAGTGCCATGCCAGCGAGCCTGTCTAACTGCACCAAGGTAAAATTAGCATTGGTTCCGTATTTACGAACCGACTCGGCAATTTCCTTAATTTGTAAGTATTCTACCGGAGCGTGGACACGCCCACCCTCGGCTCCTTCAAAGACCGGAAATGCCTGTTGTATTTTCCTTTGTTCCTCTCTGGGAATGAATGAGTCTGCGCACTGCCTCTCTGTGCACTGCCTCTCTGCGCATCTCTCTGCGCATTGCTGACGCACTACGCAGGGCGGGGACTCCGCATAGGGCGGACCTTGAAGCCGACTGCCCTGAGGCCAATCAGCAAACTGGCCTTCGCCAGCCGCTTTTGGCTTTTTTCTTGACCAATTAGCTGGCTGGTAATGGGCTGCTTCTTCCTCCCAGTCTGTTTCCTCAGAGGAGGATTCTTCACCTGCTTCAGAGCTACTAAGAGCTGGCTCCCCGAGCCCATCCAGCGATGAGCACAGGCTCCTTTTCCTAGAGACCTCCGCTAATTGATCTTTCTTCTTTTCCCTTTTTCCTCTTTTTCTTCTAATCTCTCTCCAGGTATTCCTACCTAACCTTAACTTTTCCTCGGGTTCAAGACCCTTGGAAAGGCCTGTATACTTATTTTGTGTACCATATTTTCTCTTTGTTCCTACTCTCTCTCCCCGCTTTACTTCTGATAGCTTGTCCTGAATTTCATCTAGAATCCGCCCTGCCTTAACCACTTGATAACATGTGAAAAGGAACAAAAGGGCTCCTAACACCAGAAAAAATTCAAGGCCAAACATATTCCACTTTACTTCTGATAGACTGTCTTGAATTTCGTTAGAAAGTTCAAGATCAGACTTACCTCGTAAAGCTGTACTCACTGGTACTCTCGTTCCCCAGCTGAAAAGTTCTGAATTCATACAGTTGAATCCTTCTTAACAGTCTGCTTTACGGGAACCTTTATTACCGCGACCCGCAGTTCTGGTTCTGGAATGAGGGATCTTCCTTGCGCCAGTCCCGAGTTTTTTCTCGTCCCGGAATTCGGCACCAATTGTTATTAGACGCGTTCTCACGACCGGCCAGGAAGAACACCACAGACCAGAATCTTCTGCGGCAAAGCTTTATTTCTTACATCTTCAGGAGCCAGGGTGCAGGAAGCAAGAGAGCAAGAAGCAAGAGAGAGAGAAAACGAAACCCCGTCCCTTTTTAAGGAGAATTCTCCTTCGCCTCGGACGTGTCACTCCTTAATTGGCTGCAGCCCATCGGCCGAGTTGACGTCACGGGGAAGGCAGAGCACAAGTAGTCATAAGATACCCTTGGCACATGCGCAGATTATTTGTTTACCACTTAGAACACAGGATGTCAGCGCCATCTTGTAACGGCGAATGTGGGGGCGGCTCCCAACAATGCTGGAATGAATAGAAGATTTTAAAAGGGAAAAATATAAGAAAGACATTATGAACCCACCAAATCCCATAATTTAACAGTTAAAAATTTCAAGTTACCAAGAGAAGCAATAATTTGTAGCATAATAACATATCTTATGATGGGCAAATAGACTGTGCTCTTAAAATAGCAAGCAAGCCAGGCTAAACTTTTAGAGTATATTCTTATATGTGGGCATTGACAATATATGTATGCATGTGTATATGGGTGTTTGTATATTTTTGAATATTATTGAAATAGGAATTATTTAAATTTCATGTAACAAAATTCACAAACGATATTTCTTATAGAAATCCCTCCAAAACAATTCATTCTTGAATCATGCTTTTCTTCACTTTGCCAAACTATTCTTTCTGTAGCCAATCTATGGTTTGCATTTCAACAGTGATAGGACTAAATCAGTCTACAGTGATTGCTAGGTTACTTTCAGATTTGACCAGGGAGTCATTTGTGATGTGGATAGATGACTGTAGACACAATGTGAGTTCTGATTTATATTTTCATTTACTTTAATGAGTGTGAGAGAGTGAAGCAATGGGGACATTTGTTATAACTCTATTCTGCCATCACACAATCAATTTCTTTGTTCAATTGAATAATAGTTTTTGAATACCAAAAGGATACCTTCTCATTTTAGTGCAAACAGCTAGAGACATGACCCACTTTTACATTTAATCTTCATTATTACTATTTCCCAGTACTTTAAATCAAAACAGTAAATCAATCCACACTTTTCAGTGTTTTCTAGTTTTCATAGTTCAAATGCAGCAGGGCTGTTTCGGGCACCAAAATTTCATCATTGAGTACAGAATTGAAAACTGACACACAGAATGTGTTTTATGATACTTAGCATGCACAAGACAATGGGAATAATGCCCAGGGGATAGCCAATAGTATAATATTGTAGTGTCATTAAGAAATGATAAAAACTTTCCGCATTTTAACCATTGTTTTTATGTAATCTTAAAATGAAAGCGCATGAAAATTTATTTGTTACATAATGAACTCAACAAGCAGTTGACAAATTTCATGAAGATTTAAGTTTGACTCCTGGCAGCAAGCACTAGAAACTCCAGCTCACTACCACAGATGATTTTTTTTGGGGGGGTGGAATGAGTATCTGAAACAAAGTACATGTGCTGAGAATAAACAAGCTTTGATCTCGAATATAGCTGTCTATACTCTTTATAAAGAATAAATTGATTCCCTTTTCCCACATTCTCCTATGCTTTTCAATTATTTTCTTGAAATGAAGAAAAGTACAAAGATTTTCTTTATTCTTTTCAGCCCAAGTAGAGAAAAATAACTATTTGCATAAAAGTATACTTTCCCAAATTATTTCTCTTTCTGCAAGCTTAGTCATTTATGACAGAGTAAATAAGAATTCTCTAGAGAGCATTATTAAGCTGGTTTTCTATTCTCTCTCTCTGTCTTTCTCTGTCTCTCTCTCTCTCTCTCTCTCTCTCTCTCTCTCTCTCTCTCTCTCTCTCTCCCCCTCTTTCTCTCTCTGACTTTTTATGTATGACCACTTCTTTTAAATTACTAAATCAGAATCGCAACGTCCGATTTGAGTATATTTGATTGTTTGGCATCTTTTAACTTCCCTAAAGCCACCTTGCAAAATTACTGCAGTCTAGGTGTGGTGGCTCATGTCTGCAATCCCAGCATTGGATGACCAAGTGTGTGATAGGTCAATGGTATCCTCAACTACATAGTAAGTTTGAAGTCAGCTTAAGGTATATGAGACAGACTTGCAAAACAAACAAACGAACAAACAAACAACAACCCTAAAGATCCACAGCAAAACCAAATCAAACTATTAATATGTGCATCTTTTGTCCTTCCTTTCTCCCTCCCTCCCTCCCCCCTCCCTCCCTCCCTCCCTCCCTCCCTCCCCTCCCCCCCTCTCTCTCTTTCTTTCTTTCTTTTTTCTTTCATTGTGCTTCCTTTTAGTACTCTCATGTTTAAATAGAAGGTTCTTATAAGATCTTGACAGATTAATTTGGAATTCTTGAAACATCACCTGCCTTCACTCTTTTCCTATTTTTGCATTCTTCTGTATGCTTAAAATATAAATTCAACTTATTTTCTACCACATTGCTATAAGATCATTTTATTTCTAATTTTCATAGAACAATTAATTTTCAGCTAGAATAAGCACACCAATTCTAAAGACATTGTTGATCAAATGCCTAGAGATTTTGCTACTTTGATTTTGCTATTTTGATTTTGCTACAACTCATCTCTGGAATGTTTTTATTCTAAGTTTATTATTCATGTAACCGAGGATATAAATTTATAAAAAGTAATGATATACTAATTGCACATCAAATAATGAAATAACACTACATTTGATCATACAATATTGTTTGTCCATAAAAATATGAACAGAGACCCTTTGCAGGATAATCGTTTACAAAAAGGCCAATTTTATCTGAGTTACTTAGTATGTAAAAAAATAGCCTTAATGATATTTTGCTTACCACTACAAATGAACACTATATAGAGAAACTGATAAGTTGGAGAGTATTTGTTTTGGATAGCTTATGTATCAGATTTTTCCAAATGACTCCTCTTTATTTTTTAAAGCAGGCAATGCCCTCGGTCTCTTGGAAGAAAAACATATATTTTGTATTAATATTAATGACAAACTGTGTTGAAATTCTGCTTAGTGAAAATAAGACAGGAATTTGTTGGATGAATGCATCCATTTCAACAACCTTAGTCACACAGCAAGCTTTTATTTGATTATTGTATAAATAATTGGTGTAATAGTTAAAGTGTGATTCACTTCTATAAAAGTGATGTTGTAGAAAAGAGCATCTATTAACTGTAGAACTTTTGCAATCTAAATAAAGAAAGATGACTTTCCTGGGTTTACATTGATGTTGTAAATTGGTTGTATTTGTGTGTATTTGTGTCTATGTGAATGTATGCCACATGTTTGAAGGTCCCTATGGAGACCAAAAGAGGGTACTGGATTTGTTGAAGTGGAAGTTATAACTGTATGGCTGCCAATAAACATGGGTTGCTAAGAAATCAAGTCAGGTCCTCCACAAGAACAGCAACTATGCTTAACTATAGAGTAGTGTCTCTATCATTATAATGTGAAAAGTCAAGCCATTTCACATACAAATCATGTTCTGTGCATGTGTGCCCACATATAAACACACATACACACATATAACATATGATGGAAATGCTGGTAAGAATCAAGGAGCTAACAATGGACAAATGCAACACTAAAAATAGATAAAGTAATTTTAAGTATTACATTTATTTATATCTTTCCATCTATCTATCTATCTATCTATCTATCTACCATCTATAAATCAATCTATCCATCACCTATTTGTTTGTTTGTTTGTTTGTTTGTTTTTGCATTTAAAAAGTAGCTTTTTAAAATAAACCAAAGCATGGAAAAATAAGATTGGATGTTTTCTGGATACCTTTGTTAGACAACTAATTTAGGAAAAATAAATTTAAAATAATTTGTCTCAGACAATAATAGTACATGCCTTGGTCACCTTCATACCACATGCAGTCTGGGCTTCATTAAAAGCATCCATGGAATCTTAGCTATAGTGTTCTTGCAGGTAACTCAAAGGGAATGTTTGACTGGTTAGAGCAGAGGAATTTGATTGGGGGTTCAGTGGTGGATTTAGTTTGATGGGTTCTCTCATTAGAAGTTAGTGGTAGCTTCTGACTGCTGAAGACTCCTTGTACTTTTGTTACCCTATGTTGTTTTCTATTTGCTTATGTAGTGCCTCAGGGAGTACCCCTAATGAGCTTCCAATTAATTATCTAAGTACCTCTCCATCACCAAACACAAAATGTGATGAAACTTATTTGATAAGCATATTGATGAACTGAAAAAGCCCCATTAATAATTTGACTGGGAAAGCGGTACAGTTTCTAGCAAGGGGAAAGGAAAAAGCAATCGGAGAAATGCTAACAAAAATCAATGAAGTCTTGAATTTCAGTGATTATTGAAGAGGTTTTGTTTTTGTATCATAGTAAGTGCACAGATTTTAGTCTTTGATTTCAAAATTTAGGTTAGTGATGTTAAACACCAAGAAATTATTTGAAATTAATAATTAAAAACATTAAATAAAACACATCAAGGTTTTTAAGTATTACCTATATTCCATTGAATAATTACCTATTATGTTTTATCTTAAGATAAATTTGATTTTTTCATATGAATCTAAGGACATTTTTACTTAGCTTAAGTATGATAATTATTGTCCTCTTACTGCTACCTTTCATCTCCTTTGTATATAGATTGGAATATATTTTTCTTGGTACAGTGAACAGATGATCCTGTGTGCAGTGCTCAGTAAATTTTAATTGCAGAGAGCAATTAAAATTAATACTCTTTCTCTCCTACATACTGCCTTAAATTCAAAGGTGTTATCTTCAGCAGCTCTTGAGGAGAATGTAATGGCAAAGAAAATAATAGAAAAATAAATATTATAGAAAGAAGAGGAAAGTGTCTGGCTTTCTGAGGTTGTGAAACTAACATTCTAATTGCTGAACTGTGCACCTATTTTTCTGGCCTTTTTAAAATTTACCTCACACATGCACCTGATTGCAAGTGGTAGCATATTTTAGAATTTGTTCAGATGATCCTTAAAAATAATCTCTTTGGTATCAGTACACCC
Source organism: Mus musculus (assembly GCF_000001635.26). Classification (NCBI taxonomy): domain Eukaryota; kingdom Metazoa; phylum Chordata; class Mammalia; order Rodentia; family Muridae; genus Mus; species Mus musculus. The sequence continues at coordinate 107,605,850 of NC_000068.7, forward strand.
CTTTTATAGAAGAGGAATTGATTAGAGAGAGAAATGAAGCAATGCCAGTACATACACAGCTTTTTAGGTTGTTGAACAGAATTTGAGTCAAAGCCATTCTCCCCTATGGTCTTTAAATTGTTGTTCTGTAGGAGAAACGTGCAATAAAATTAGCCTAATATGTGTAGTAGATGTTTCAAGTGTTCAGGGCTCCCATGACTATAAAGCAACAGATAAAGTTCCTCATAATTTGAATATAGTTTCACAAAACTTTGTCCTTTTGGCTTATCACGTAGGCAACAATGTGAGAAATGGAACCTTCGTAAATTGAAAGATTTAGAAAGGTTTCAGTGTTGTGTAAAATATTAGGGCTAGTCTTTAAAACTTAAGAAGAACACACATTATTTTCATCAAATTCATTTAGACATTAGGATTCAAATGAGCTATTGGTGTAAAATTCCATATCATATTTATAATTCATAGGCGCTTAGGATTTTCTTCTTCCTGGAAGTTCTCTGTAGAATGGCCTGGTTTTTAGAGCATAAAAATTGGTAATGAGATGATTGATAGCTGAATGAAGATATTTGGTCAGAATGCTAAGCAATTTGACACTAGTTCAAAGAGGTGAGGTGACATTTTCTGGGTGAAAAATAAATTATTTGTCTTAAATATGGTCTCTATTTTATTTTTACCACTGAGTTTGCTCTTGCATTTTTTCCTTTTCTAAATTATGTACATTTAATACCGTTTTACCACATTATCAGCAACTAGCTTGAATTACTGATTCCATAGTTTTTTTTTTTGTTTTGTTTTTGTTTTTTTGTTTTTTTTTTCAAATTTCCTCGGCCAGATGTTGACTCTTTTGTATCTGGAATCTGAAGATAGTATTCAAATTTCTCTTTTCACATGTAATTTAAAACATCAGTGAATTCTTGTCATATCTTTTAAAATGCACAGTGTGCTAAAATGCTGTTATGGCTATGGATATTAACCAGAGTGTCTTTGCTGTTTGTCAGAGATACAATATGATTCAATTTTAGCACAGTTCCTGCCTAAGCTATCCCAGCATGTGAGAATGACTGTGTATTTATATGGGCTTTTCCAGCAATTCTCCATTTCTCACTCTTACAAGGCATATGATTATACTTTATGCTTTTGTTTAGTTCCCTCTCCCAATATACCAATATCAGAAGTGTTGTGATTTGAAAATTTTAACCGAGATTGATGGAGCATAAAGTGTGGACAATAGGAGGCAATTTCTCATGAAGCTATGAGGAGGCTGTCAAATAAGTAGGATATGAAATGTTTTTATGGTGCGGATGAATCCAACCCATTCCATAACATAATGGGCACTTCTGTGAGAACAGGAGCTACCAAGCCAAATAGAGGTTGGGTTGTGAAATGATGGAAAACTTAGGTACCAGAATTTAGAGCATGTATTACAAAATATGGATGACTGAAACAGCATTATGGAAGTCTGGGAAACCACAACATAGTATTTCAAGTGTAAATGCTAAGGGAAATGATACAAATAAATTAAAACTTAATTTAATAGGAGTCTAGGACTTATTCCCCAGCACTATGTGGCAAGGAAGCAGAAAGGGAGAGAGACAACTACTATAATTGAGGTAAGAGGTGAAAAGAACCAAGTTCAAGGTACACCACTGTGTAGTCACTAAAAAGAGGCTCAGACAATATAGTGTGCAGTTTCTGAAGACCTATCATTCATGTAGACTAGAATATGTAGTGAGGTATAATTAGATGTCAAGGGAAAGAGAAAGAACAATTTGGGCAGCATTTAGTGACAAAAGTTTGTAATCCTTTGTGAAGAATTAATATTTGGATGGTCAGGGAGATGGTAGAATCAAGGGAGACCATGAAATTTCTAGTTTACAGGAATGTGAAAGTCTTAAGATTGTGCTTCAAAAGTCTCATGATTATTGTTATGGATAGAGTGTTAACTGCTTTCCCATTTTATCTTCTACTGAAGTATATAAGCAGGGAGCTAAATTCCTTTAATTTGAGTTCCTGAGATAAGAGAAACTAGTTCAATGAAGGAGAATAGCTAAGACATTATTGTATCTCTGGGCATCATTCAGTTCTGAGTAATGTATTCATCAATTACTCCTCAAATTTCGTGGCATAGTGTAACTTTTCTGAGCCTTTATTAGTATCAGTATATTTGTTTGCTTATAAATTATTCATATTTACCACATAATCAGTATTATAGAAATACTTATATACAAAATATCTGTGAAGAGATAAGATAGAAATATGTATTTCTAAAATGCCTTAGGAACGTTTGGATTCTTTGTAGAGCAATGATCTAATCTCTGGATCCTGTTCTAGACAAGTGGTGTTCATACAGTTTTTTGAAATAACTCTGCTGTCTGAAGTTTGTGTAATATATAACTTTACATTGTGTTGTTTTTCCAAACCTAGTTATTCTAGTTCTAAAACAGAATCGTGAGATAAGGGAAAAGACATAGATTTGTTCATGCCAAGACAAATTAAGTAGTGCTCTTCATTTTTACTCTGTATGGTACTGCTGCTGGGCTGTATCAATCAGGCCAGAGAAGAAAAGAAAAGGTATTTAAATGGAGAAGAGGGATTTTGGATTGTTACGGTATGAAGATGATATATTCTGGTGTTTAGAAAACTCTGCAAACTCAACCAACATAATATTAAAACTATTAAAGCTGGCAAGTAATACATTATAACATTGACTTTGAAACATTGTGAGTCCTGCTATCAATAGAGAAAGGTTTAGAAAGAAAATAAGAAAGTCATTCTATTCACTGTAGCTGAAAATAAGTGTTTAGGGATAAATATAACCAAAAGGTGAAGAGTTTCTCCAATGAATTCCACAAACTCGAGTAAAAGTCATTGAAGCATGTACAGAAAATGAGAGAAAAAATAAATGCTCATAAATAATCTTGTTAAAAGGTTTATACTCTACATACCATACCACTTCACAGATTTTAATGTAAAATGTTTCAAAATGCTGTTGTCATCCTTCAAAAAAAAAAAAAAAAACTAACATTTTGTCTTTGTTTTTGTTAAGGTTTTACTGCTGTGAAGAGATACCATGACCAAGGCAATTCTTATAAAGGACAATATTCAACTGGGGTTGCTTTACAGGTTCAGATGTTTAGTCCATTATTTTTATGGTGGGAAGCATGGAAGCAACTAGGCAGGCATGGCGCTGGAGGAAGTGAGAATTCAAAGTCTTGTTCTGAAAGCAGTTAGGAGAAGACTGGCTTTTAGGCAGCTAGGATGAGGGTCTTAAAGCTCATGCCCACAGTAACACACCTACTCCAACAAGGCCATATCACCAAATTGTGCCACTCTCTGGGCCAAATATATTCAAACCACCACATTTATATATGACACAAAATTCCTGTATAGAAAAAGAAAATGAAATGAACAAAACATGAAGTATTATACCATTAGACTTCAAAATATCCTACAATGTTACAGTAATCAAAACAATAACGTTAACTGATACAAAGAAACTGATACAAACTGATACATAACAAGAAAACTGGTACAAACCAGATGGAATAAAAAATTAATGAGTAACCCCAAAACTATAGACAATGGTCTTTGGCAAAGATGCCAAGAATATGCATTAGATACAGGGCAATCTCTTTAATAAATGTTGCTGTAAAAATTGAATATTCATGTTTAAAAGAATAACACCAAACTTCTGTTTCTTTCTATTATTATTATTTTATTGTTGTTGTTTTGTTTTGTTTTTTTTCAAGACAGGGTTTCTCTGTGTAGCCCTGGCTGTCCTGGCATCCACTTTGTAGACCAAGCTGGACTTGAACTCAAAAATCCACCTGCCTCTGCCTCCCAAGTGCTGGGATTAAAGGCATGCACCACCACCACCTGGCCAAACTTCTGTTTCTTAAATAGAGCAAAATTTAGCTCAGAAAGAATTAATGACAAATTCATTGAAAATACTAGAAGAAACCTGTGTCACACATTCCAGCTCTGTTTTGCAGTGAATAATTGGGGAAAAAACATCAACTTGGTTTCTTAACACATGTGCAATTATTATGATAAGGTTTACCTGAAATGAATGGAGATTCCTGTTGGACTTAGAAGGAAGAGTAATTGTGTAGCTCATGGTATTATTAACAGAGGAAAATACAGTGGAATATGAGTTTCTGTGAGTGACATAAGACTAAGGTGAGGAGAATGGACAGCTGTGGAGTTCAAATCAGGGTTAATTTGTCATCTGTTTCATGTCCCAAAGAAGATAGGAGATTGAATGCGATATGACCTACACGGGTCGTTGATTCCAGCTTGTACCAATTGTATTTTCCCATCTCACCGACAACAGAACTCTCTTTTGAAGGCAATCTGCTTATTTGAGGACTGAAATTGAAGAAAGCTGGCAGAGGGGTGGCTCCCAACAATTAACTTCATTTTATGGTTAAGGTAATTGGAATTGTCTCTAGAGAAAGGCATGCCTGTTGCAGGAAGCTGTAAAATTTAATTTTGCCCCTCCTGCCCCTCCTCCCTGTATCATCTATGGAACAATTCGTATTCCTCAGAAAGGATGATTGATCACAAGTAGGCAATGACTTGACAGTATGTGTGGTTTTTTTTTTTTTTTTTTTTTTTTTGAAGTTGGGAGAGTTGCCTTTGCTTTTAGACTGATTTTACCTTTCCAGCCAGAATGAATAAGAGATTTTATCTTAAAGCATTTTAAAATTTGTTATGAAATGACAAAGCAAGGGACTTCAGTAGAAGATTGGGGATTTTTCTGAAGCATACGATTCTGGGGTAAAAGAATTTTATTTGAAAATTGAAGTTACATAACATCTTGAGTTTTCTGGTGTTACTTAGGCATACAAATTATGCTGAAAATTTTCTGATTTAAGTAAATCAATAAAAATGGTCATAGAAATTGAGTTTATTGATGCTACCAAATATCTCTTAGGCCAATAATCTTTAAACAAACAAAAATGGGTATGATTCTTGAGATTAAGTTGAAGCAGTGGGTCTGCATTCCCACCTGAAAATGAACAGCAGGTGGTTTCAGCCCTTGCCATTTAGCTTCTCAACATGCATTGTTTTCTGTTTGGCAATGGAAACACAAACACCTCCTGCTGAACTCACTATTATAACATAATTAATAATAACAATGGCAATAAAAAAGCTTTATAGATAACACTAACATTTATTATGCAATTAAACATGCGCCAGATTACGCACTTTACCAAGATTAGTAAAAATTAAAAATGCCCAAGCTCAGCTGATAAAACTTTTAAAAGGAGCAAAGGACTTTTGGTCTTGTTTTTGTTTCAGGAAAGGAGTTTTTTGTTTTGCTATTTGAATCCAACTAAATGTCTGCGGATGGTTTACTTGCTCTATGTTGCTCTCAGAACTTCACTGAGCATTTATTAAACCCGAAGCATGATTCTAAGCACTACCTAAGTACTCAATGTTGGTTCATGTCCAACTTTTGTCAGAGAGGGTAATGACAGCAGAACAGAGAAGATTGTGGACTCTAGAGCTAGAGCATCAGGATTTAAAGGCTATAATCTAGAAATATAATCTAGAAATGCACCCTTTGCAAAGAATCATTGTTTTCATGATAACTACTATTCCTTTCATTTTTTTTTTCTTGTGTAAAATGGTGCAGTAATAGTTTCTAACTCACAGAGCTGCAGTGAGAGATAAATTAAGCAATCCAATTAAAGCCTTTAGAGGTGCTCACCATGTTTGGGTGTAACAGCTCTTCGTACTGCTACAGGAAAACGTTTACATTAAATTAATATATCGCTAGATAGAATAAACTAAATGGTCAGTGGAATGCAAGGGAAGTGCATGAAACACATTTCACTCCCAGTGGACTTAATCAGGACTGGAGAACTAGCACTATTGAGGATGATTGCTCATAGGCTGAATCATGTTCAACAGTGTGTTTTAGAGATTAACGATCATGGAGGTTTTGTCAAGTTCAGTGACTTGAAAGCTTGGAGTCAGAAAAGGACAGCACACGGTTACTAAATAGAAATTTACCACGTGTGGCTGAGACCCAGGATGATGGATATGTAATTGCTCAGTATCTAAGTTAAACGCTCGTGTGCTCATGTGAGACAACTCCCTGGAATTCCTTGAACTGAGCTTGTTGAATGAGGCTGCATTTTGGCTGCTACACAATGGGAACTCATAGATGTGGGCTCCTGTATAACAAAGCTGTGAATTTCCTTTGAACTGTGGATGGTGCAGAGTACAGGATGTTCTTCCCACAAGGTGGCTTTCTAGAATGGTAAGTGAATGCACTTGAAAGAAAGGATATGAAGGATGCCTTGGCATATCCAGATTATCTCTCCGAGAAAGGCAAAGGTCTTGAAGGCATGTTCCTGTCTCTTTTCACACAAGAGCAAAGATTGTAAGATAAAACAGCAAGTGTATTCCCTCTCTGTATTTGTATTTGCTTATGCCAACTATAAACACAACCTCGTGCTTTGTTTGCTTTAATAATAAAAACAAAAAGTGCTTTGATTGCACTATTCATGAGCTTAGAATCCACATATCCCCTGGTGTGCCCACTGAAATCTTTGGAATGTATCTTTGTTGGCCATGGGGTGGGCCCATAATGAAAGCTTTGTAAGGAACCACATGATGTCCTTCCCTTAGGAATGACTTAACCTAGATGTGTAAGCTAATGTTATGCAAAATGGATTTGTTGATGGAAAGAATGCTTAAGCATGCCAACTTAAAGGAGTTTTAACGTGAATCTAGGGAGAGACAGTAAAAAAGTGGAGCTGATTCAATCTTACTTCCTTGGGTTTACGTTTCCATAGATAGATATTTACTTGCTTATCATGTCTCCAGATCAAAATGGAGTTTTGTAATTGCTTAACATGTGACAAGCAGTATACACACACACACACACACACACACACACACACACACATACACACACAAGCACATGTGTGCACAGACACACACACACACACACAATCACATGTGTGCACAGACACACAGACACACACATACACACACACACACACACACACACACCATAACATGTATTAAAACTCAAATGATAAAAGTCTAAAAATATAAAAGAGAGAATACAAGAGACATGAGAGAAACAAGGAACTGTGAATACAAAGGAGTTCCATAAACCTAAATGATTGACAAAGTGAGTCAAAAGATTGGCTACAAATCTTGTGGTTGCTAGAGCCAAACACAATCAATTCTGGGAGTCATGGGTTCCATTAAAAAAAAAAATGCCTGGAAAATCCTTCTTTTAGGGTTTCAGAGACTTTTTTTTTTTTTTTTTTTTTTTTTGGCAGCCCTTGTTTGGAAAGGAAGTAGTGATACAATTAGATAGTAATAGAGATTGAAAAGAGAAAATTAAATGCCAAACTTGCAAGTGTATATTAAGCTAGATTTGCATTTCCAGAATTTTGATTTATATTACACAAGCATTTTACTTGCTGAAGAAAATAAAACCACTATCCTCCAGCCCAGGCTTCCATGATGTTTAATGGTGTAAGACGCCTTCTGTTTTTACTTACTGCTCTTAGTTTACATTTGAGGAGCTAAAAATATTCTTGAGATTGAAGACGGTTCACTAGCAGTTTGTGGTTAGGGCAATAACAGGATTTTTGGTATTTAACATTTCAATTATTTTTTAAATGAGTGACAGTCTAGCTCAATATGATCTCCTATTTCTTATTTAAAAATTATTTGCATGGCTCTGAGCCTTCTTTTACAAATACTCACAATGGAAGAAATTATATATACAAATTTTAAAACACAGTTTGTCATTAGAACCTCGTTTGTTGTCAGGAACAAAAACTTGCTGTTCTATTTTGTTTAGCTTTATTTTGAGGTATAGTAGGGAAAACACAGCCCCCTGTAGTTATGGGCTCTATCATCTTCACAAATTACATTGTCAGAGAGAAGATAGTTCTCATTACATGTCAAAAAAATCATGAAGATGATTTAATAACTTTACAGAAAATACTACATAAGAGAGTTTTGATGACCAGTAAGGACTTTGGATTACATCTTATGAGAAAGACTTTCTTGATTTTATTTTATTTTATTTTTAATGTGCTACACACACATTTGGCAGATCTGTAAATCCTATGAAGACCCCAGAATGACATTTTAAAATGATATGTATAAAAGATTCCCAGGATTCTAAAAGAAGTCATTTGTACTGAACCCAAACTGGTTGAAAATATATATTATAATATTTTGAGATATTTGCACAGCCGAGAGATATAAAAATATCAGTGGTTTCCATTGTGATAAAGTTAGAGGTACTGCTCATATGCCACAGTGTTTCATCTGCATTCCTAGTTGAAGCATATGCTAAAGTGCATTAAGGGTTGAGTGTGTCTTTTTTTTTTAATCCATGTTCATAGAAACTCAGAATTTTCTTCCTAACCACTTACAGAAAAATGAGAAACATTACTACACAAAATGGAGACAGTCAGATTACTGAAATGATGTGGTCCTACAGACACTTTGTTACAATAAGTAAGGACATAAAACTTGGCATCAGAAAAATGTAGAATGGAGTCCAAGTGCAATAACTTTCCAGTATTTAGGGATGTCTTTCATTCTATGAATATTGTCTTTTCATCTATTGAATAATGTTGATGAGTGAGCTAGAGCTAAGAAGAATAGTTCATGTGGAGTGATCAGTTAGGACTTAGCAAGGCAATTTAAAGATAAGAACCATCTACTTGGGAGATATTGCTCCTCTTCCATTTTACATATTGATATTATACGTGTGTGTGTGTGTGTGTGTGTGTGTGTGTGTGTTTGTGTGTGTGTGTGTGTGTGTGTGTGTGTGTGTGTGTACATACATATACTTGTACAAGAAAATCTTTTGTTGCCTTCTTGGAAACAGTACTAGACTTCTTGCACATTAAACCTTTCTTGGAAGGAGATGGAAGAGAATGATATTTCCTTTTCCTGTTAGCTTGGGGTTATAGGCATAAATGCTCTGACACCTTGGGAAGAGTGACTTCTCATCACGATGGCAGATGGGGCTGTCATGTTTCCTAAAATACCAGCAGCACAAGCAGGAAAGGCTCTATTCTTAGTTTGGGATGTAAGCTCAATCTTTTGGATATGGCAAGCTGTGCCTTCCAGCCTTCTGAAACGATTCCTGCTAGCTAAAATAACACTGAAGTCGCTAAAATTTTAGTTGATTTTGCCTCCAACACCTGGCTCTTAGTGGAATTGTTTACACTCATGAATTTAATTTTAGATTTAAGCTTCATATTTTTCCTACTACTCCAGATATTTTTGATTTTTCTAGCTCAATTTAAGATGTTTATGATTTACCAGTAGATTATTTTAGCTTTGGATCTATTATAAATATAAACATAAATTATAAATATACAAATGCTGCATCAGCCTGGTAGGACCTTGCTGACTTGTACTCTGTTTTTCATGCTGGTACATAATTCTTTTTAATCTTTCCCAAATCATTTTGTAATTAACTATTTATCTTTTCACTTGTATTTAGCAATTTATTCTTTCCATGGAGAAACAATCAACTTCATGGAGTAGTTTATTTGTTTGCTTACTAGGCTGACCATTCATTCATTCATTCATTCACTCATTTATTCACTCATTCATTCATCTTGCCTTGGAATACTATAGAAGGTAGCCCAGAGAGTTATATAGTCTGAGGCCATCCTTTCCTTTACAAAGATGTTTTGTTTTGTTTTCAAGACAGGGTTTCTCTGTATAGCCCTAGATGTCCTGGAACTCACTTTGTAGACCAGGATGGCCTCGAACTCAGAAATCCGCCTGTCTCTGCCTCCTAAGTGCTGGGATTGAAGGCGTGTGCCACCACCGCCCAGCCTTTACAAAGATTTTGCAAAATTTTTTACTGATCAGGACTTTTCTTTCCTTTTGTTTCTGTAGAGTCTGTAGGTGGGATGTCAAGTCCTCAAGGAATCTTACAGAAAATATCTAAGCCCTTTTCACATGTGCTCTTCTTTATCGTTCTTGCCATGTTACATTGAAACATATTGTGCCATGTTTGAGTCTTATAGGCTTAAGAGAAAGCCACTAAATCTCACCAAGAAAGCAACTTCTGTTAGAGGTAAAGCTGTCTCTTTCATGATCTCTTGTGTGGATCCCGAAATTGGAGTGGAACAGCCCATCCCATAGTAAGAATCTAGGTGATTATGAAGCACTCCATCCAATAGTAAGAAGCTAGCTGATTGTGGAGCAACATGGAATGTACACAGGCCTATATTGTTTGGGTTTTCACCATGTCTCACACATACTAATGAAATATAGCTTAACCGGCTTTTCCTTTCTAAAACTCATACACGTTTCCTTTAATCAATCCTACTCTTAAATCCTATAGTTGATGCAAATAAAGAAAAAAGTTTTTGAAGCAATATGTGATTTGGAAAAGTTTTTTTTTTTCTCTTCATACTAAATCCAAGTATGTTTAACATTTGTGGTAATTTGGATGAAAATGGTTCCTATTGGCTCAGAGGGAGTGGCACTATCATGAATTGTGGCTCAGAGCAAATGTGCCACTGGGAAGTGGACTTTGAGGTTTCAGATGTTCAAGCCAGGCCCAGTAGCTTACTTTATCTTCCTGCTGCCTTTGAATCTATATGGAGAACTCTTGGCTATCTCACCAGCACTATGTCTGCATGCATGCTGCCATGCTTCTCACCATGATAACAATAGAGTGTAAGTCAGTTATAATTAAATGTTTTCCTTTAAAAGAGTTGCCATGGTCATGGTGTCTTTTCATAGCAATAAAAACCCTAACTAAGACAGTAAAGGGTGTTGACTTCAAGCCTTTTCTAGCAGAAGGCAGAGCTGAGATAGGTGTCTGAAAGCACCATCTGAGATAATGAGATGATGGCTAAAAAGCTATAACTGCAGGTCATGGTACATAGTATAAAATCAACTGACATTATTCTAGAGGATTTATTTATGATTCGGTCACAATTATGTATGTTTTTGAAATTAAACTCAGAAATTATTATGCTTATTAACCTTGAAAGTACGTCATTAAAATCTATGTAATTGATCCATATTCACATTGTAAGTAGATGGACTGAAGCTTATTAATAGTGGAATATTCTCTATAGAGTCCATTATAAAATTTAAATACTTTAAGAATTATATAGGAAAGGGGATAACATTTGAAATGTAAATAAAGAAAATATCTAATAAAAAAGAATTGTTGATTGTTTACGTGTCTACTCACTATTTTGACCACATATATTATGACCACATATATTCCATTCATGTTGATAAGCAATTACAATTATAAAAATTAATATTATTAAATTTACTATACTCCATGTCTAATCCATTCTAGAATTTACAATGGAATTTCAAATATCCTATTTCATTGCGATGTTAGAATATAATTATCTGATTAATTTTTGTTTTAAATTACTTTATTTTGTCATTTTATTTTTACAAATTACAAATAAATCCCAGCTTCATTGTCATGCTATTTTGACATGGTGAAGCACAGCTCAACACCATTATTCTCTTTCTAACTTTTTAAATAATGTGACAAGTAACACAACCTTTTTCCATCTATATCAATATTACACAGGAGGCATGTGTAGGTACAAGTGAAATAAGTGGCTTCATTTGATGTAATGTTATATCTCATTCCTTTCTTTTTTATTTGTTCTTTGAAAGTTTCATACATGTATATGATACATCTTAGTCATATACATGCCTCACTCTCTGCTCCAATTCTGCCCAGGATCCTCCATTATATCTCCTAACTTCATGTTATTCTTTTAAATGTATTTAGTCTATCAAGACTGTTAGCTTTACTCATATGTGTGTGGATATCAAATCATCTGTAGGGGTAAGGGAAACCTTCCAGTGCCAACCCCTCAGCTAGAAAAGAAAAGAAAAGAAAAGAAAAGAAAAGAAAAGAAAAGAAAAAAGAAAAGAAAAGGAAAGAAAAGAAAAGAAAAGAAAGAAAATGAAAACAAAGCAAAGCAAAGCAAAGTGACTCTCCTTCTAATTGCCTTCAATTGCCAAGAGCTCCTCAGCCAGAGGTGGGGCTTCAGGAGCCCTTCCACTCTCCACACTGGAAGTCTAAATTGCCTTGATGTTATGCAGGTCATGTGAGGGAAACCACAACTGCTGTGGCATTTATTTCCTTTTTACTTTCTGTGGTGATATTTTTGCCCCACTGAGGACTTTATACTCAAAAACTCTAAAATCAGTGTCACTGAGTCACAAAGGGGAAACAGCATTTGCTAGAAGACTTAACCAGTCTCACTCACTGTAAGCTAAAGCTCCCATCAAAAGACTATAGAGTTGCAGACCCCTTTAGATCCTTGGGTACTTTCTGTAGCTAACCAGTACCCCTGGAGCTCCTGTCTCTAGCTATATATGCAGCAGAAGATGGCCTAGTCGGCCATCATTGGGAAGAGAGATCCCGTGGTCTTGCAAACTTTATATGCCTCAGTACAGGGGAATGCCAGGGTCAAGAAGTGGGAGTGAGTGGGTAGGGGACCGGGGGGTGGGGGTATGGGGAACTTTAGGGATAGCATTTGAAATGTAAAGGAAGAAAATACCTAATTTTTAAAAAGCAAGCAAGCAAACAAACAAACAAACAAACAAACAAAAAACAATAAAAGCTTCCAAAAAAAAAAAAAAGACTATAGAAGTAATGAAAAGCAGGGCCAAAAGGTTATAGAAAGACATAACTCTTTCTGGGGCAATTGGTCCTGGTCAACAGGAGGGGAGGCAGTTTTTGGTTTTATGCTTCAAGGCAATACATACACAGATACATACATACATACATACATACATACATACATACATACATACATGCATACATACATGCATACATACACACACCTGTGATTCATGAGATACAGTTCATTTAGTCTTAGTATTCACTTGTGCCACTGTAAGTGTGCCATTTGAAATTAATCTACCTTAGGTAGGTTCATGATTACAAGAAAGCTCAGTACTCCAGGAATAAGAGTCTAGGCTACAAGGTAAATTACCAAACCCTTCTGAAGTAATAGTTGAAAGGGGTGTTTGGGGTGGGTAATAGGAAGAATTATCAGTGTTAGCATGAAATAAAAAAGGTAGGATCATAGCTTATTTCACTTCTCTCTTCTACATTTCCTTCCACAAAGACAGCATAGAGGCAAGACATTACTCTGGAAATCAGTCTGGCGGTTCCTCAGAAAATTGGACATAGTACTACCGGAGGATCCAGCAATACCTCTCCTGGGCATTTATCCAGAAGATGTCCCAACCGGTAAGAAGAACACACGCTCCACTATGTTCATAGTAGCCTTATTTATAATAGCCAGAAGCTGGAAAGAACCAAGATGCCCCTCAACAGAGGAATGGATAAAAAAACATGGTACATTTACACAATGGAGTACTACTCAGCTATTAAAAAGAATGAATTTATGAAATTCCTAGGTAAATGGATGGACCTAGAAGGCATCATCCTGAGTGAGGTAACACAATCACAAAAGAACTCAAATGATATGTACTCACTGATAAGTGGATATTAGCCCAGAAACTTAGTATACCCAAGATATAAGATACAATTTGCTAAATGTATGAAACTCAAGAAGAACGAAGACCAAAGTGTGGACACTTTGCCCCTTCTTAGAATTGGGAACAAAACACCCATGGAAGGAGTTACAGAGACAAAATGTGGAGCTGTGACGAAAGGATGGACCATCTTGTGATTGCCATATCCAGGGATCCATCCCATAATCAGCCTCCAAACGCTGACACCATTGCATACACTAGCAAGATTGTGCTGATAGGACCCTGATATAGCTGTCTCTTGTGAGACTAGGCTGGGGCCTAGCAAACACATAAGTAGATGCTCACAGTCAGCTATTGGATGGAGCACAGGGCTCCAAATGGAGGAGCTAGAGAAAGTATCCAAGGAGCTAAAGAGGTCTGCAACCCTGTAGGTGCAACAACATTATGAACTAACCATTACCTCGGAGCTCTTGACTCTAGCTGCATATGTATCAAAAGATGGCCTAGTCAGCCATCACTGGAAAGAGAGGACCATTGGACACGCAAACTTTATATGCCACAGTACAGGGGAACGCCAGAGCCAAAAAAAGGGAATGGGTGGGTAGGGAAGTGGGGGTGGGGGGTATGGGGGACTTTTGGGATAGCATTCTAAATGTAATTGAGGAAAATACGTAATAATAAAAAACATTAAAAAAAAAAACTGTATGTGGTGAATGTAGCCAGGGCAAAAAGTAGACAGAGTTAACACAGTTCTACTGTTCAATAATTGCTTTGGGAAGATCCTGTGAGAATTATAGAAACTGATGGCCTCTGACCACATTGTCATACACTAGCCCTTTCAAGAAAGCATTGTTTTTCTCTTTCTTTTAGGCAACCTCTGTATAAGACATGTACTTGCTCCATACATGTTTTTAAATGGAGCCAGTTTTATACTTCAGTAAATCACTTAATTTACTCATGAAATTTGACATCTCCTATGTTAAAAATTGTAAGAATGCTTCATTTTGAAAAGTAAGATCTAGCTTGTAGTGCCTTGATTATTTCAAAAGGAAGTCAGTAGTTAATAAATGTTCAAAGTAATCAGCAACTTAAAAAGTGTGAACATGTTGATCTTGGTTCTTTTAAAAGTTCAAATGGACACATAAAAGTGCAGCAATACAGTTATTGACTGAGAGACCATGTTTTATTTTCTGCTAAAGGAATAAGTTGTTGTGGATTCCAAACTATTTGTAAACAAAGCATCTTTCCTTTTAAGTTTAAATCAACAAAATATCCTACCCATGTTCATGAAATGAATATGAATACATTAGTAACACATAACAATTTAGGGTGAAGTAATTTATAATCAATAGTTCTTGTCATAACTGACCAGAAGGGATTAAAAATATCTAGGAGGCATGGCATTGTATGTCATATATTGAACAGCAATTAATAAAGTTACTTAAGGTCTTGGCTTTAATTGTGCCTCAAAAACTTATCTTTAATGTATGTCTCTGCTTCTTCTCATTTCCTGGACCAGTGATCCTCCACTATCCTCCCCAGATTCTGAGGTGCTCCTCAGCTTTTATTCCTTCTTTTCTTCCTAGAAAAGCAACATTACTTTGTGGCTCCTAGATAGTAAGTCTTTAAAATCATGAATAATTCTGGTTAGGAGCTTATAAATATCTTTTTTTTCAATTAATGAGGCTCTATAGACCACCAACCATTTCAGGTTATTGACAAACCTCTTTGTTATCCATTCCAACTTGACAGCAAAGCCCTATTGCAATAGTCACTGAACACTTGAGTCATAGAACATGGACAGGTTAAGATGATACTCAAGTAGAAACGTTGTTCCTAAACGCTAGCTTTCATTGTTCCAGAAGGTAGCTTGCAAGCAACCAGATGAGGTAAGTCATCATACCCTGCTGTGAACCGAGCAAGCTACAGTATGACTGGAGTGACAAAATGCACACATTGTGGCAATAGTGGCATGAATGCTATGGAAGTAACTAACCACTTTCTGATTGTATGTAATGCCCACTCCATGAGCTGGAACCCAAATATGACATTGTTAGTGGGCCAAGAGCCTGTGACTAGATTGGTCATATCCTCCCTGGGAGAACTTACTATTATTTTTATGTTAAATTGACATAGTATTAAAATGATGTCTGGTGTGGAACTGCTAAACTCATAGATCAGTGCATCTCTTCACTATGATTAGAGACATGCCAGTAGATGACAAATAAGACAAGGACCCTTAAGTGGTCGAGGAACAGAGAATACAAGACTGTGAAGTGTTCTCTCCTATGTGAGATTTACATGCAAAGCACATATGCTGAAGCTTCAGTGATCCTCCTGAAAGAGTGGCTAGAAAGTTTAAGATTCAGCAGTGGTAAATAACTTCAAGGAGACAATATTTTCTGTCACAGTCGGGTAGATGTCTATGTATACTCAGTGCTTGTGAGAGCACACACAATATCTGTACAAATCCAAGCTCACCAAAATATCAGCAATTGGGGGGAGGGGTAGGCAATAAAATCTACTATTAGCTAAAAATATATTTGCATTTGGCAGTTCTGGGAGAGATTTAATGGTATATCCCTCGTTATACTAAGAATGCATCAAGGTAAGTTCTACTCCAAAGATTAGTTGTTCAACACAAATTGAATTTTACGGTGTTAAAAAAAAAGAATATTTGAAGTTGAGTGCATATCAAGGTGGGGGCAGAGAAGGTAAATGTGGGAAGAGTTGGGAAGTAGAATTTAATATAATAAAAATCAATGTTTGCAATTTTCAAATAACTAATATAGCATTATTTTAAAAGGAAAATTCCTTGTTTGGAATAATAAATGTTGGAAAGAATGTAGCATTCATTTTGGTAAATTGGGTGGAGAAAATTAATATGAAAACAAAGTGTTTTTATTAGATTTAATAGAAGATGCAGATTTCTTAGAAGTTTACAATTTACTCTGAAGGATGCATTATTGCTGGTATTTTTGTAAAACTTGTATGGTGTGTACAAGATGGATCAAAAAAAGTGGCTTGAATATCAAGAAACAAACTAGAAAATATTATGTTAAGCCTGAATTGGGTGTTAAGGATTGAATTTCTTTAATGTCATTCAGAATGGAGAGAAAATGTTACTAAATTTGAAGAATAAATGTTGCTGAGAAGGATAAACTGAGTAATACCACGACTTATTATCTGAGAAGCTAGGATGCAGCTGAGTGGCAGCAAAGTTCATAGAGGGGTTGATAAAGATGAATGGAAGCTCTCACCCCTCTGTTGCGCAGCTGAGCCCACATTGCCATTGTAATTTCTGAACTGCAGAACGTGATTGATGCTAGAACGGGGATAAAAAATAAGGTGATTATAAGCTGTTGGGGTGGTATTTGTGGTACAAGGACATAATGCCATGATGTTCAATCAAATGGTACCACATCTAGAAAATGACAAGATGAATGCTGCTCATATGCCTCCATCTCATGAGAGAGTCAAGGGATTGACAGATCATATTTCCAGGATCTATTCTTTCTGAAGAAACTGAGTTTTACCTTTTGTTTTCTACCTCAACTCTGTATTAATCTTTTTATTCAGTACAGAATTATAGGAAAGGAAATATTAATTTATTTGACATATATTTTGTATTAATCAAGACACTTGGCTTAAAAACACCCCCAAAGAATTTTGATAAATTTATTTCTTCTGCTGGGTGGTGTCCAAGCACTTGGGAGGCAACCACCTCCACCACCAGCAGCAGCAACAAAGAACAAGAACAAAATATACATTCATGATTTGCTTTTAAGTAAGAAGGCCATGTTAGGGTTTTACTGCAGTGAACAGACATCAAGACCAAGGCAACTCTTATGAGGACATTTAACTGAGGCTGACTTATAGGCCGAGAGTTTCAGTCCATTATCATCTAGGAGGGAACATGGTAGAATCCATGTAGGCATGGTGCAGGAGGAGAGTTCTACATCTTCATTTTAAGGCTGCTAGCAGAATACTGACTTCCAGGCAGCTAGGATGAGGGTCTTATAGCCCACAGCCACAGTGACACACCTACTCCAACAGGGCCACACCTTCTAATAGTGCCACTCCCTGGCCAGAGCATATGCAAACCATGACATTCCACTCCCTGGCACCTGTAGGCTTGTCCAAACATATGAGTCTATGGGAGTCAAAACTAAGCATAGCATAATGCAAAATACATTTAGTCCAACTTCGAAAGTACCTATTTTCTATAGTAGTCTCAGCAATGTTAAAAGTTCAAAGTCTCTTTTGAGATTCATTCAATCACTTAAGTGTAATTCCTAAAGCAAGACAGGAGACCAGTTGGGCGAACTCCAAACTCTGAATCTCCATGACTGATGTCAAAGTAGTCTTCAGATCTCCAACTTCTTTTTCGTCTGTGTTGATTGCACAAAACTTCTTTCTCTTGGGCTGGTTCTGAAAGATCCTGAGAGTGAAAAATTATTTAAGCTCCTAGACCTGTGTCCAATATAGACCTCACTAATGGCAGGGAGTAGAAATTTTTATGACCCATTGTTCCAGGATGTACTAACCACAAAGTAGAAGTTTAATTTGCCCCGTTGTTCCAGGAAATGTTTGTACAGAATACTCTACTTGCTAGCTTGACAAATGCTATAGTCCAATGCCAGGTGTTTGCGGTTTTTGCCTTTATAAACCCCTTACCCCTTGAGCTTGTGGTCGACTCCTCTACCCCTGTGTGGGATACGAGTCGTCCCCAGTGCACTGGTCTTTCCTGAATAAACCTCTTGCAGTTTGCATCAAGACCGTTTCTTGTGAGTGATTTGGGCTGTTGCCTCTCCTGAGTCAGGACGTGGGGGAATCCTCACATTGTGGGTCTTTCAGTTCCAATCCCTGTTAGCAGCTTTCCTCAGCAGATAGCCCATGGCTATGACATCTTTGAATATCTTGAGGTCTCCAAGGCACCTTCAATGTTATAGCTTCTTGTTTCAAAGTCTGGAATCCACACATGCTCTTCTGGCCTGTTCCAAAGGGCTGGCATCTTTTCACCAGCTCTGCCTTCTGTAGCACTCTAAGCTCAGGTTGATCCACTCCACCGCCTCTGCTGTTCTTGGTGATCATCCCATGGTACTGGCATCTCCAATACACTGGGGTCTTCCACTACAACTAGGCTTCACCAATAGCCTCTCATAGGCTCTCTTTGTAGTTCTAAGCCTCAACTCCTTTGTATAACAACTTCAGTCCTGGGCCATTAACTGCAACTCTGGTTGCACTTCACCAGAGGCCTTCCATGGTCTTTCACAGTGCCAAGCCTCAGCTGCTCTTCATGAGGCCTTCATGCTTTCAGAACCAGTACCTCCTGGGTGACTCTTACACATTACCAAGTACAGCTGATTTAGGAGGTACAACTTTGGCTATCTCTGGAACACAGCTTCTTTGTTGTGTCAGAAAACACTTTCCAGAAGATTTCACCTCAGTGATGCTGGTCTCTTCTTAATTACTGCTACTTTCTTAGCTCTGACTAACCAGCATTCTGGACTCTAAAGCCATGTGACTGAAATTGCTGAGTTCACTTGCTTGTAGGAGGTGGACCATGACCCCCTTGTTCTATTACATTATCACTAGCTTTCTATTTTCTAATTCCTTCACTGCTTAAACTTGACTGTCTTGGATCTTTCTCTGTAGATTGACCTTGAACTCAGAGATCTGCATGCCTGTCTCTTGGGATTATAGTCTGTACCATCATACCTGAATTCAAACTTTTCTTCACCTAGAACTTGCTCTTTCTCAGGCTGACCTTGAACTCAAAAATCTGCTTGGCTTTATCTCTTGGCACTAAAGGTGTGTACCACCATGCCTGAATCTAACGGCTGGATATGTGTTTAATCAGACTGCATTCTTGAATCCTTTCATAGAGAAGTGCTTCCCTGGAAAGTTGTCTGATCCAAATTGAATTATAGATGTGACAAACACATTTTTATTCTCTTAGGTCATTAAGATGTGTAGTTTACCTCTTACCCTAATGTTGCTCCTATATCCTGCTTTATAATCGACATTAGTGGACATTTTTCTTGAATGTCTTTTATATTAAAAAGAGATTTGTAATAATTGTACAACCTGACCTCTTTAAATATAAAAACCTATTCATCAAAATTCTGGGGAGATGGGTAAAGTAAATAGTAATAAAAATGAAAATGCATAAAGTATACTTCTATTGGTTCATAACTGTTAACTAATTTTTAGCTATAAAGCAATAGTCTAAATATTTTATATCCTCATATCATAGTTTATTAATTCTCTGGGAATATTTTTCTTTAGATCATATTTTAGAATCATATTGATAGTTTTTAGCTAGGGGACATTTTCCCCACATAATAAGCTTTCCCATTTGGGGAACTTTCCCACTTCCAAAACAAATAAGCTTTGCCTCCTCCCCCTTTATTGGATTGTCAATATTTGCAGAAATAGATTACTAATTATAAGCTAGAGCTCTATTGTTAAGCTTCTATCCTGGCACCCTGGAAGCCTATCTCCTGGGGGTTCTTTGCTGTGCAATGGGAGCCTAGATTTTCATACTGAGGAGTGCAATGCAAGAGTAACATCACATTCTAATCTTAGATGTCTTTCAAAGACCTATGTGTAAGGGTTTGGCAATTTCTTCTGAATGGGTGACGGAGGGAACTTTAGGACCCAGATCCTGTTGGGAAGACCTTAGGTCTTTGGAAGTTGACTTCAAGGCAATTGATAGGACTTAATACCTATCCTCTTCACATCACAGTCATGAAGACAGTGTTGTTTTCTCTGTAAGTCCCATGGTATATTGTTTTGCCCCTGGCTTTCAAGAGACAATCCATTTGTCCACAGAGTTCAGTCTTTTAAACCCATGATCTAAAGTAACCTGTTTCCTCTTTTGTAGTTGATGACACATGTTTGGTGTGATAAGTGAATTCAATTAACACAAGACCAAAATTTAGAATTACTGGCACTTTTTCAGTTTTCTAATACTAAGCACCGATAATTATACATTTTATTGTTAATGTGGCTAAATCTAACCCTGTTATTTAACTTTACAGATGTATGTCCACATATATCCATTGACTATCAAGTGGCTTATGTCTCACATAAGTTACCTGGTTAATTATTTCTTTCTGTTCCTGTAAGAAACATAATAGACTAGTATAGAGCATCTTAGTTTGGTTTTGAACACTTTTTAAGCAACATATCAGATATAATTCTTCTTGTTTTTGGTTAACTGAATAGTTAACAATTCCCTTCTTATTATTTACTACACTCAAGCTCATCACATCATTTCCTTTTGGTGAATATCTTAATGATTTAAGAGAAATTATCTTAATTGGTTTATCAATGGAAGTAAGATTTGACAAAATAGAGAGGAGTTATTTTACATCTTTGGCAATAGACTTCTGAACAGAGGTAAACACTAAGTTGACTAAAAGTAGCTTGAATAAGTATAAATACTATTAAAATATTCAAAATGGCTTTCAATGATAGGAAAGCCTGTATGAAAATTTAATGAGGATTGAGCAACATGTTAATCCCTTTATAACCAATATTTTCCCATCTTCTCATAATCCCAAAAGTAACTATTTCTATACTCAATCTATAAAAAGTCTATTAGAGAACAGGGCATGGTGACACATGACTGATCCTAGCACCTGGAAAGTAGAGTCAGGAGTTCAAGGGTTCAATGTCATCTGTTGCTACATTGCAGGTCAGAGGTCAGTCTGGGCTTCATGAGACCCTGTTTCAAAAAGAAACAAACAAAACTCATGAAGAATGGAGAAAAAAATGAAGAAAAGCAGCCTTATTTTCTTAACTAGGTCATGGGTTATCATGTGTAATCATCTCTGCCTTTAGTGGTGCTTATAATTTATACTGATGTACAAAATTTCAGAGAAAATATTACAAGCAAAGAATTGGAAAATGACAAGTATTGTGCAATAAGAAGCATGTTAATGAAACTAGCATAACTGAATCAAAGTTTTATTGGGAAGGCAGAAAAGTCACATGCCACTTAAAAGCAATGCATTCTTGGGGTGTTTTCTGCTTAGTGGTTTAGAAAAATGAAAGCCATTTACTATAATTGGAAATGGTTTGGATCTATAGGTTGTTATGTTGTTTTAGTAGATGTTAATCTAGAGGCTTTAGAATTTATGTCCAAGATTACTAACTAAACTATTTGACAGATGGGGCTTGCTGTCAGCTAGTAGCTCAGCTGGGGTATTGACTGGCTGTATTTGTTATCTTCCACATGGTCTCTCCATATGGCCTGGACTTCCTACAGAATGGCATCTGGAATCCAATGGAAGCTGTGTGAAAATAGAAGCTGTATATATCATACATTCATACTGCTTCATTTCCCACTGAATGTAACTGGTCAGAGCAGATCAGAGGACTAACCTAGTTTCATGTGGAGCCAGAACAGACATGCCCATGTTTTGCAGGTGTTTTAAAGGATTTGTGGACACTCTTAATCTTTCTCAATGTTAACATGTAAAGACAGACAGGACTGAAAGTAGAAAGCAGGAGAATGATCTTGCAGATCACAGAAGATTTTACTTTCCTACAACCATGAGTTTAAATATTTAAAAAAACATTAAGTGTTTATGCCACAAAGAATCTGTGTATGAGTTCAGTTCTCAGTATGGTTCAACTCTTTACAATCTTTGATGTAGAAGGTGTCAACTACAGAATATATGGATAATCTAGAAAATGTTAAGAGCCAGAGTAGCAGAAAAAAGATTTTCAATGCATCTTGATGTAAATAAAAAGGAAATAAAGTGGAACAGTGTTTGGTGAAATTCAGAGGCTTTTCTCTTTTACTTTTATGAAGCAGACCAGTGATCCATAAAGTGAAATATTTAAAAGATATTTTATGAAGAAAAATTGAGAACCTTAGGCCTTTCATGAATAACTATGATTCTATCCTTCTTGAAGATACATTACCTCTTGTATTACATAACAGGCATAACACACTTAACAAAAGTGTCATTTTGTGCACTCTTCATGAATAAATGAATATGTTTATTTGTAAATGGTCACAATGTTTTTAATAATTGCATATAATATGATTATTAGTAGTTATAAATCATTGGTAAAAAAATAAATATACTCAATTTAGCAGCAAGTATATCATTTACCTGTGGAAGGAACTTGTTTCATATAGTGGAAAGTTATCTTTGGGGTAAAAAAGTTTCATGTCAAAGAGCCATAAATATTTCCCATCTCCAAAGTGAAAGAAAAAATTGCATTCATCAATTCTAATACGAAAAATAAATGTTTTAAGGAAGTTGAGTCAATATTTTAGTATCCAAAATGTATTATCATTTCACAAAAGATTAAAATCTCTGTATTTGTGTGTCCTGTGTTTATATTTGTTCCTGGTGATTATCAGGAAAATTGATATTATATTTAAGCCTGTAGCCAAATGTCCAATCAATAACCTTCCCTGAAATTAATTACTAAGAATTTGCTTGTCTAGATTATAGCGCTGAGTCATGATCTTATAAATAGACACTGTTTTATATGAAGCTATTTAGAAGTAGGCATCTTTTATAAAGGCTTCCAGATGCCTTTCCCATTTGCTTCTATTCTGGGGACTGGGGCTTTTAAAAAGTGCTTGTGTTTTCTATAGAGGCTCACTGTAGAACACTGGGACCATGAACTCCATATTAAACATTTTATTTTATAATTTGCCTTGATCAATTGAAAAATTACTAAGGCAATACCTAACATTGACTTCTGGCATACACATGTATGCATGTGCTCTCTCTGTCTCTCTCTGTCTCTGTCTCTGTCTCTCTCTCTCTGTCTCTCTCTCTTTCTTTCTCTCACACACACATATTTTCTCTCTCCATCTTTCTCTCACACTCTCTCTCTCCTTCTCTCTCTCATACATACACTCTCTCCCTCTCTATCCCCCCTCACACACACACACCAGAAAAAAAGAAAGAAATTGTGCTGCTCATTTTGAAAGGCTACTATCTGAAAGAGCGATTGCAGAACTTAGTGTACCTGTGCTGCACTCATTTGTCAGTGCTGCATATGAGACAGGGAAGATGATACTGCTGACAAATAATACTACTGAACTGTAAGGGATGCTATTATGCCTTAAAAAAAGCAGAATTCAGAGTTAAATAGAGAAAACCTTCTATCATGCATCTTAGTGATTATAACTTCATTAAGTGGTGAATAAAAGGAGCTAAAAAGATCTGCAACCCTGTAGGTGCAACAACATTATGAACTAACCAGTACCCCGGAGCTCTTGACTCTAGCTGCATATGTAGCAGAAGATGGCCTAGTCGGCCATTACTGGAAAGAGAGGCCCATTGGACAAGCAAACTTTATATGCCCCAGTACAGGGGAATGCCAGGGCCAAAAAATGGGAATGGGTGGGTAGGGAAGTGGGGGAGGGGGAGGGTATGGGGGACTTTTGGGATAGCATTCTAAATGTAATTGAAGAAAATATGTAATAATAAAAAATATTTAAAAAAAAACGATTGAAAAAATAGACAGGAGCTAGGGAAAGTTAGACGAACTCTTTCATGTCAGATATCCACAAATAAATCAATGACACCTTTATCCATTTGTGATCTTGAATGATTAGGTGGTAAAATGAAACCAGATTGCATTAGTGGGATTGGATGGGACAACTGTGAAGAATCAAAGGAAGAATCCAAGTGAGGAAGTTGTGCCTTCATATCATGATGGAGGCTTGAGGAATGATGGGGAAGGAAGTTTCAATTTGAAGCCAATATTAAGAAAAATCTAATCCAGGTGGAAAGAGGTACTTAATCAAAGTTACTTACTGGGTGGATCCTCGTTCAGTACAACATCGATATTCCCATCATATGACCTGAGATCTTTCTACAAATGTGGGGACAATCTAAGTGGCCAGTTTCTGGGCCAGTGGATCAAGAACTGTCATTGTAGCAGACAATCTAAGAAATATATTTCAAAATCTCCAGATTAGAAGCTGGACACGGAAAGGCCATCTTTAGGAGCTAAGTTGGATTTAAAATCATAGGCACAGTATGGTGACAATAGTTAACAATAGTATTTTGCATGTGTCACAGGTTTTAAAGGGAGGCTTTAAATGGTCTCTCTCTCCTTTTTAAAAAAGATTTATTTATTTATATGAGTACACTGTAGCTGTATTCAGATACATCCCAATAGGCATTAGATCCCATTACAGAAGATTGTGAGCCACCATGCGATTGCTGGAAATTGAACTCAGTGCTCTTAACCACTGAGTCATTTCTCCAGTCCCTTAAATGTTCTCAATATGAAGAAATAAGAGTGGAGAGTGAAGGATCTACTAGTTGGTCCAGTCATGCACAATGTATTCCTTTCCTGAAGCATTGCTTTAACATATGAATACATTAAATTATTATTTTAACTTAATATACATATTATATCAACAACAAATTTCATATATAACATATATACTCCCTCATGATAATTCTACTGAATAGTAGACAATTTCAAGTCCTTTGGGAAAATATAGGATAATGTTAGGCACTGTTTTTAATTCATTCTATAGGTAACTTACATTATCTAATTTATATTTCATAAAAATATAATGAGGAAGTCATCATTTTAATTCTCAGTTAAGAAATCTTAGTTTACTTGTGATTTTTAGTCAATGTAACAATATAGCAAAGATCATAGTTATTACCCTATATCACCAAACAAGCCTTACAAATACCACATGATGATATAGCTCCATTGGATACCGGAGAAACATACACATTTAAGTTCCCAAATGTTTTTCACTCAGATATTTTTATGCTGTAGTACAGAATCATCATATTCTAACTCTTCTTTCACCTATGACATGTGTGTTCACACAGTTTTGCTCTCTCTAGGAACTCTACACTTGAAGCTTTGGGCCAAGGAATACCTCTGGTATACAAGGAAGGAGGTAACTAGAATTAAGATAACTATGGTTCATGTGTGTTCATATGGACACTGGAACATGTCCGTTGCTGAGGGTATCGTCCTCAGGAACACCATGCCCTGTTTATGAGAGAGCATCTCTGAGCAGTCTGGAGTTCACTGATTAGTCCAGACTGGCTGGAAGCAGTCCCAAGGAATCCTCCTGTCTCTGTCTCCTCAGTATTGGGATTATAAATTTGTGTCACCAGTGAGTGTATTATATCTAGGTGTAAGCACCGATCTCATACATGCAAGGCAAGGGATTCACCATTTAAACATTCTCTCAGCTCTTGGTTAGAAAGTTTCAATGTAATTGGCACATACTTTTTCTAAATAACCTTAAATACTTCCAAATTTTAACGGTGATACATTTTAAGACCCTTAAGAGCTGGGACTATTTTAAATTTAGAATAACACTCTTAAAAAGACCTTTGTCTTAAGTGTGAAACATTTAGCAGTTTGTTTCTTAAAACTTGGCTAGGCTAAAAACTCCTGTTCTATGCTCTTTTATAGCAGTGTGTAACCTTTAGTACATGTTTGTTGTGTATCAGATTCTTTTCTAAGAACTCAGCATGTATATATTAACTTATTTTAGTCTAACTAAAAGTCCTAGGTTTTACAATAATTCTGCTTTCAGATGCAAAAGCCAAGACAGAAAACTGTGATGACACTGTAAGTGAGGACACAGTAAAGAACTGACCTAGATGAACTGTCTTGGTTGGGGTAGAGGTTTTCATTGCATAAATGAGAACAGCAGGAGGCCTGGAGAAGAGTTCAGAGCAGCACTGGTTAGGGCAGACTGGTGATTTCTAGGGCTACCTGTCAATAGTAGGAAATATAGCAAGAAAGGACAGGAAATACAATAGCAGGGTTAGGGAGTATGTGAGAGAGAATAGCAGGGAGAGCGAATAGCAAAAGCCTTGCCATAAGGGGGTTATGTTGCTGAGGGAGGAAGGCTACTCAGCAGGAACAGCCTGGGACATAGCCTGAGGCTTGGATCTGCTGGAGATTTGCTTGAGTTAATGGAAAACTGGATGCACTTTCCAGATGGACTCTGGTGTATTTAGAAGTGATAAGAGAGTAATGGCTTATTTGTGGCAAACTGGAATCCGTTTTATGGGGATCTGAGGAATGCTGAGTGTTTAGCAGGTCAGAATCTGAGCTGAGCTCAGACTGTCATCTTAGAAGTCAGTAGGACTGGCCTTTGGGGTACTGGTTTTCTTTACCCACTTCAGACCTAACAGAAAACATCATAACCCAAGTATAAACCCAAAAAGTCCCTCTCTCTAAACTCTAGTCACTTACTTCTTAGTTATAAATACTTAGTAAAAACTCAGTACAGCAATGTGAAGCATGATCAGGTACTCAATGGTTCCTGTAGAGTTGCCTATAGTGAGGTAAATTTAGCTGAAATGCCACTCTCTAGTTGGGATGTCAAAGATTTTAATAGGAAAGGATGTCTATTTATTTTATCTATCTATCCATCTATCTATCTATCTATCTATCTATCTATCTATCTATCTATCTATCTATCATTTGTTCCTATTTATTTGTTGATAGAAATGTAAAATTAACTACTAGTTCCTTTAAAGACAGGTTCACAGAATGCTAAGCAAACATGTTTATTCTGATTCAGTTTTACCCAGGCTGAAAGACTGCTGGCCACAGGCTAATTATCTGCTGGCTCTAATTGGAGTTAGTTAGTGCTACAGCTTCCTCCACTGTCCTTACTGCAGTGCTGGGCCAAAGTAGAACTGGGGATGGGAGCAATGATTTCATTCAAATTCACTTGACTTAATTTATATATAAAATATTGTTATGCATTCTGAAGAATGATTTGCAGAGTACTCACTGACATTCCTGGGAGGGGTGAACTCTGCACATATATCTGTAAATAAACTTTAATTCAAAATCATCCATCTTCACTTGCATGATATCCCCGACGTGTATTTTGTGTCTGATTTCATAGAGACACAAAATAGGGTAATTATTTTTAAAAAAAATGTATGCTGTGTCTTCTTACAGAAAAAGCTAGCTGCGAGTCTTCAGTGGTTTTGGACACACAGTCCATACACTTAGAATCATCTGTTCAGGGTAGGCTTTACAGACCTGCCACCAACTACATGAAACAGTTGGTCATAGTGTACAGGCGTTTACCACTTCACCATCTCAGTTGTGTCTTCTATAAAGAAGCTTGGCAACAATATTTACCTAAGATTTCTCTGAAAGACATAATTTGAAGCACTTTAGTCCATAACATGTTATTATCATGATAGGGCAACAAAAGCAATTCTTTCTTCTGTTAGCCTGGATATCAGAGCCAAGTACTGTTGATGCTATTGTTCTTCATTTACTGACTCCTTCTACCTGCCCCTTCACAGTAAGAAACCACAATATGAATTTCATAACCAACATACACTATTTTTGCACTTTTTTGTATTAGTAACACCTTCAGAAGAATGACTTCACTGATAATGCTCTTTACCCGAGCAAACATGAGCATGATGGTTTCTATGATATATATATATATATATATATATATAATGCCCATTTACATATGTGTATATTTGCAGGTTGGTGATGTATAAGCAAATGGTCTGCGATATACTAGGAAGTAGAAGGAGACTCAGCCTCTGGTCCTTTAGAGGCAAAGATCAGGATACAGGCACAGAAGTTCTGCTGAGCTGTCAGTGGCTTTCAGGGGAGCTGCTAATAGAATAATGATGGTGGCTGAGACAAAACAGAAGATGTGCTATTTTTAGACAAAAGGAATTGCTCATCAGAGATGATCCAGCTGCACTTCATCTTAGGGAAATCTGTAAAATGTCCACACTGTTCATCACATCTTGTCACAATATGTAAGATGACATGGTCCTATAGAGGATGCATGGAGAACCCCTCATAAAATTATTATTTATCAAGAATTTACCATGTACTTAGAAATGTGCCAGCACATTGTGCCAGAACTTAAATCTTGAATCCAGCTGAATATGGAATCATTAATATTGTTCTTAATTTTAAATGAAAGCACTAATGAAGTCTAAAGTGATATTCGGTTGTCTATAGTGGAGCCAAGTGCTAAGTCCATGTCTGGCTGCCTCTAAACCTTAATAACAATTTGAAAAGAAGAATGGAATATAATTAGTTTAGATTCTTACACTCAAACAAATTACATAAATTACTTCCTGGCCTTTCATGATTGTTAAGGCATCTTTCCCTTTTGTCCACTGACTGGCAAAGAAAAAAGTGATGTGGTGATATTTCATGTCATTCAGATAAAGATTACCAGAATATGAAGCTAGACTTCTGAGTGAAAAGGTAGAGTTTTGAAAGAAAATAGGAGTAGAAATCCTTTCAGGCCACCACCCACCTTCAGATAAGGCTGATGAGGGGATCACAGAAATGGAAAAACAGGTACCACTTGGCTTTTGGGAAGGGAATTCTAGGTGAGTCCAGCAGAAAATTAAAGAAACCTAGACACAAGCTGAATATGATTGGGTCAAATTTCTCATTTGAAGATTTGAAGAAATATTGACAGGCTCCTTACAACGTAGTGACAGACAATCTGTCAGAGTAAGTGATTGGCTAGAATCTTAGAGTAGAAATAAAATAACTCATATGCTAAGTAACAGGAAGGAAAACAACAACTTCTTTTTAACTAAAATTATTAGGATATCTAATAATAATATATTTATAAGCTATTCTTTACAAGGAGATGGAACTAAAACGTTAGGCCACGTAGTTAAGATTTCAATTACTGGACACAGAAAGAGCTGATTGTCAAACTCGGGATCAGAGATTTGTGGAGCCAGTGAATATGGAAACAATGAAGTAAAACTTCTGATATATTTCTACTTGGGCAATAGAGAGTGTTGTTAGGCAATGGTTAAGATAGATATTTACACTGGAGCACTGTTTAGTTACACATGGCTCTGCTCATCATCTCTCTTCTGTTCTTCACTTTGTTTGAGAATATTGTTGAATCCCAAAGTCTCAAATTGTAGTGCCAAAGTTGTGACAAAAATCCCAACAAAAGCAACTTCAGAGAGAAAGTGTTGTTCAAATTCAGAGCTCCAGGGTACATTCCATCCTAGCAGGGAAATAAAGGAGGCAGGATCTGGAAGGAGCTGGTCTCATCCCAGCCATAATCAAGAAGCACATATGGATACATACTTGCTTTTTCCATTTTATACAGGATCCTTTGGTCATGGAATGACTTTGCCCTCAAATAATATTACCCTTCCCACATTCAATAAAGGAATTGAGATAATTCTCCACAGACATGCCCAGAGATCTGTTTCCCAAGTAATATCAAGTTGAGATTTACAAACTCAAAATCACATCAAGTGTACATCATGCGTATATCAAACTCTGTGGAAAGGATAAATTATTATTTTTTGGTTTCTGTGTTTAAGAAACATGGTGTATAACCAGGTGTTGCCAGGCCTAAAAAGATTTAAGAATGGCCAAGGCACAAGTTAAAACTTCAAATGGGTGTTCCTATATTGGGGCTCAGACCTGGTAGTAGGACCAGTAAATAGACAAACAATGGGTAATCTTACTAAACTCTACAAGACAGACTCATCAATCTAATAAGTCCAACGTCTAGAGAAATCCTATGTAGATGGATGAAAGTGTTTGAAGAGAATGTTTCTGTATAATCCTGGCAGGTTTTACTTTAAATAACATTGAAACAAAAGTAAGTTCTTTATGAATGGATAGTTCATGTAAGAGTCTATGCTTATTTACTTTAATTCTGTAGGAAATCTTGGGGCTTGAGTATGTAAGAAATCTCTCTAAGATGACCATGGATGATTCTGTGACATCAAGGTTAGAATCCCAGTCTTTATCTTCAGTGGACTAATATTTTTGATCATTTCATTAAGTCACATGTTTCAGTTGATACTTCCAATTTCATTTCTCTTTCTTTTCTTTTTTATTTATTTATTTATTTATTTATTTATTTATTTATTTATTCACTTTACATCTGGGCTATAGCCTGCTCCCTATTCCTCATCCCAGTCCCACCTCACTTCTCTCAGATCATCTCCCCTTAATGGTAGAGGCTTTGCACCATGTGTACAAACCTTCCCTGGCACATCAGGTCTCATGAGGACTAAGCACATCCTCTATCATTGAGGCCAGAAAAAGCAGCTCAGCTATGGCAAAAGGATACAAAGGCAGGCAACAGAATCCAAGTCAAAGACAGTCCCTGCTCCAGTTGTTGGAGTCCCAAATGAATACCAAGGTATACATCTGCCACAAATATGTAGTGGACATAGGTACAGCCTAGACACGTTCTTTGACTGCTGTTTCAGTCTCTCTGTGCTCCCAAGGGCCCTCATTCATTGGCACTAGGGTCCTTTATCCTGCTGGCTCCCTCAGTCCTTCCTCTGACTCTTCCATAAGAGTCCCTGAGCCTAATGTTTGGCTGTGGTTCTCTGCATCTGCATCTTTCATCAGCCACTAGATGAAGTCTATCTTATGACAGTAATGCTAGGCTCCTGTCTGCAAGCATAACAGAGTATCATTAATTATGTCTGGGGTTTCCTCTCCCACTTGGTGCATCTCAAGTTGGGCTAGTCATTGGTTGGCCTTTATCGCAATCTCTGTTCCATCTTTATCCCCGCAAATCATGTAGGCAGGGAAAATTTTAGGTCAAAGGTTTTGTGGGTGGACTTGTGTCCCTGATCACCACTGGAAGAACTGGCTGGCTATGGCAGATGGCCAATTCAGGCTCCATTTCTCCTGCTGCTAGGAGTCTCAGCCAGGATCACTCCCATATGCTCCTAGGAGCCTCCTTGACCCAGGATCCAATTTGTCCCAGAGATGCCCAACCACTGATTTCGTAGCCCTCTCCCAACACTTCAACTACCATCCCCAGTCTCCTCATACCTGATCCCTTCCCCACTTTCTCTCTCCATGCCCTCTCCCACCTAGTTTCCTTTCTCCATCCATTTCTAATGTCTATTCTACTCCCCTTCTGAGTGAGATTCAAGTATCTTCACTTAGGCCATTTTTGTTACTTAGTATCTTTGGATCTTTGGATTGTAGAATAGTTATTAGTTCTGTCTCAAGACCCACTCATACCACTCCTGTGAATATACCCAAAAGATGTTCCACCATACCATAACTTTACTCGCTCAGCTATGTTCATAGCAGATTTATTCATAATAGCCTGAAAGTGGAAAGAATCCAGATGTCCCTCTACTAAACAATAGATGAAGAAAATGTGGTTCATTTACTCAATGGAATACAACTCAGCTATTAAAAACAAGGACATCTTGAAATTTGCAGGCAAAGGGATGAAATATAGTCATGAGTGAGGTGACCCAGAAAGATAGACATGGTTCTACTTTCTTATAGGTGGATATTAGCCATAAAGTTCAGGATAACCATGTCTTTCTTTTGTTTTAATTTCCTTATCTCCCCTCCCACTGTTCCTCCATTTTTAATGACCCCCCTTTCCCTTTCAAATTCAGTTGTTCGTTTTCTTACTAATTTTTCAGTATAACTGATTTTGATATTCCTAAGGAATTTGTAGCCAAGATGTTCAATGAAAGTGGATAATCTTTTTTGAATGTAAACTCACATTGTAAGATATAGAAGAAGCATAAATCAATAGTTTTATTCAGCTTTACTTTACTATGTGAATGTCTTTTAACTATCTGAATATCCCCTGGAAAGAAAATAAAATTGATGTTATCATTGCTCCATTTCAAATGAATGAGAGATAAATGAAAGTTACTCAATTTCACTGCATTCTGTGGTATTTCAATTATCTGTGAATGCCCACATATATTGGGAACGTGTGGCACGTTGGTTGCAAAGCAGTGTGCATAAGAAGAATGATAAAATTTATCTTTATTTCCCAGTTTACCATACTTACTAATATACTTATGGTCTGAAGCTCCAAACGACTAGCATTTTTCTTGTATGAGTGAGGAGGGCTGCTCAAGTGAATATGTATGTGCATGTGTGTGAAGATGGGCATACCTTTGCCCATGTGGATCAGCCGAGAGATTGATTCTGGATATCTTTCTCTATGGGTATTTATTTTAAGTTTTTGAGAGAAGGTCTCTCACTGAAATGGGAATTCAGTTTTTCATCTACAAATATTGGATAGGATGCCCCTAGAATCAACTTGTCTCTGCTCATTACTCCTTCCCACATTGCTGTTACAGACAAGTGTCACCCCACATGGCATTTTTCTTGGGTGATGGAGACCTACACTCATGTTTTCATGGATGTTCAACAAGTACTTTTTTCTCTGAACTGTCATATTAGCCTGAAGTGGAAATTTCTGATTGTGTCATGTGATGCACACTAATGTGCTGTTTGCTGAAGCAGACTCCCGTGGGGTTTTTTCTGATGCAGACTTGTGATATTTTGTTGAAGCAAAGCCAATGAGAGGACCTGTGGTGTTTGCAGAGGGTATAAATAGGACCCAACAGACAGTGACTACGCACCTGAATGCATTGCTAGCCATGAAATGCTTAGGTAGGTTTGCATCTTTGATGATCTTCACTTCATTGAAAGAGTCATGGCAGACAATTTCTTGAATTTCGGCTGGTTCTCCTTACTCCAGCTGACAAGTGCCAATTCAACAGAGGCCCACCTGTTTCTGCTGGATCCTGCCACTGTTGCTGGTTTATGATTGGGGAAACCGTTTGAACTGAACTGTTGGCTTCCTGACACTACTGAAGTGGTCTGCTGGTATCCTGACAATGGAGATTGCAATTGCCTTAAAGAACTACTTCTAAACAGATCCACATCCCCTTGTCCTACTTACCATCTTTTCTCCCCTACCTTTGGTGGGTTAGAAAGAGGGGTCAAAGTGTTTGACTATCTTTATTAAAGTAGGTTTGAAAAACCTAAGCCTACACTAGCCCCCACATTTTCTCACATGCAAAATATATTGAACTCCACCAGAAGTCTCACAGATGTCATTCCAATTGTAGCATTAACATTTTGTGAGGTTCTCCTACTTGAAAGATTAAGAATAACTTTGGGTTTCTGAAAATGAGTCTTTGTTCCTTGTTTTCTTCCATGCATGGATCTAACCCCTGGGATTCTGTACCCAATGAAGTATGAAGATAAGTAGCTTTATAGTAAAGCACTTATCTTTTTAAAATCTTGGAACCCAATGACCTTCTCTCATTTTAGATTCTGTCTTTTTCAGGCTATGTCAGTTTTTCCTTTATGTGTCCATATGGTTTCAAACAATGTTGTTGATGTTAAAAATCTGCATTTCAAAATCGTATTACAATCTTCTGTGCAAGAAACACAGAGTAAAAATACCTACCTTCACATCTCCTTGTAAAAATGAAATGAAAAATATGTACCTAGTGGACATTACAAATATCTACCACATAAGATTACTTCTCTCATCATTATCCCCACAAGAACAGAAAGAATGGCAAGAGGGAATCTCAGGTTCAGGGAGAAATATGATAAAAATACTCAAACAATGGCCTAAGATAGAAATAACTCAAATAAAAGTTGGACATAACTAAGACAAGAGAGGTTTATTCTCTAGGGCAGCAATAATAGGTCATGATGGAAAGTATGAGAGACTTATTGGATGGTTATCAGAATTACTAAGTTAGGCTGTTTGCAGAGCCTACATGTACCTTAGAGCTGCTCTTGACCAATTCTTTGAGGGTAAGGAGGAGAAACAAGAAATAAGACAGAGAGTCAAGTTCCAGAAGATCACCAAGAAAGGAGAACTAGTGAGCTAGTCAGGTCTTTACACTAAGGGAAAGAAGCCCTTCTGCTCATCAGTCTTATTGGCATGTTAGGACTCTTTCCTGTCCAATCTGGTTGAGGGGAAAAACAGCCTTTAATTTTGATGAGAGCAGAGAGGGGTACATGGGAAGTTTTGGGGGAGAGAAATGGTACAGGGACATGATGTAATTATATTATAATAAAAAATAATAATAAATAATCAAGTTTTACAATTTACTTTTCTTCCTTACAATTTCATTTTCATACCTGCAGATCAAGAGAACAGATAACATCATTTAGAAATGTAATTGTATATCTCTCATCATGTGTTTCTTTGTAATTCTCATGGAGAAGCAGAGATTTCATACTTTAAACATAGATTGACCTAAAAACTTAGTGAGTCGATCATTTTTAGATGTACCACCAGTTCTATAGTAGATAGAGATGAACAAAGGCAGATCATGTCTACCAAGAAACTGTTGTGTCTGATGAAAACAGAAGTTGTGGTTTATATACATTATACTTATTTCAGCTTTCACTTTTAGGAAAAAAATGTATGCTCCATGGAAATTAAATTGTTCTACAAAATAAAGATTAAACCCTACTCCAAATGTGCTTTTATATGGCATTACTGTCCTAGTTTGATTTTTTTACTGCTGTTATAGAAACCATGACCAAAACAATGGAGGAAGAAAATAGTTATTTCATCTTGCAGCTTCCAGTACACCATAAAGGAAAGACGGGGCAGGAACTGAAGATGGGAATCTAGAGAGAATCTCTTATATGAAACACCTGCCAGTTAAAAAGCCGATGGCCAATGAGCTGAATCAAGAAATAGGAGGTTAGCCATTGGCAGGAAGAGAGAGGCTTCTAGAAAATACTATGACATACTAGACTAGGAGAACCACGAGAGACAAGAGCAGTTAGCTACTGAGGAGATGACAGATGTAAACCAGCAGGCAGATGAATTCAGGGATATGCTGAGGAGATGTGAATAAGGAAGTGGGCCGGGACTGGAGAGAGGTAGCTATCCTTGTGGAAGACACAGGATACTTTAAATGGTTAAATAAGTTAAGGGCTAGTCAGAGCATGAGACAAAGCTTATGGCGTTTCATTTAATAATAAGTAATTAGTCTCAGAGTTGTCATTCTGAAAACTGGGGTGGGGAAAAGAAGATATTTATTATTATTATTATTATTATTATTATTATTATTATTATTATTATTATTATTATTATTTTACAGGAACTGAAGCAGGCACCACAGAAGAATGCTGCTTACCCACCTATTCTTTATGGCTTGCTCAGCCTGCTTTCTCCTAAAAAGCCAGGTCTGTCTGTCTAGGATGGCATTTGACACAGTGTGCTGGATTTTCCCACACCCAATCACCAGGCAAGAAAATGCCCCGCATGTTTGTCTATGGGCCAGTTTCTAAGAATTGTTTTCTAAATAAAGGTTCTCTCTTCTCAAATGAACTGAGCTTATATAAGGTTGATAAAAAACCTAGCCACCACAATTGCTTTGTGTGAAAGTGGTCCCAGGGACACTCTTGCCTATTGAATTGGACTGATGTGTGCTGTGAAATTTCAGTTTTAACTCACTGCTCAGGATTCTGTTATTTTCCTACTTCCTACCAGTTTTTACATGAGACATTTTCTTAATACTTAGAGATGATCTCAGAATTTTTATTTTATTCTTTTACTTTTTATTAACTTTTCTAATTACTACATTTCAAATTTTTGCTAGTAGAATATAAATGTTCTTTTTCTTTCTCCTCACACATGTTTCCAAGTTAACAATTTTTTTTTTGAGACAGGGTCTCCTTTACGTAGCTCTGACTAGTCACAAATTCCATATATAGAATAGACTGACCTCAAACTCAGAGATACCTGTCTCATAAGTTCTAGATGTAAAGACATGTGCCACCATGCCCTGCTCTAAACTTTCCTTTAGTGTCATTGGTTTTGGTAAAATGACACTGTTAGTCATGTCAGGCAGCTTATTATATGCTTCTGCCCAGAACCTTACTTAATCCTTACAACAAAATTCAGACTATCGATTTTGAGTTCTTTATGAGTGTGTCAACCCTGTGCTCAGAGCAGGCAGTTTTCTTTGTTTCTGAAATCACACTGACACTAAGAAATGAACTTGACACACAATATTTCACCATGGATCACTTGCTGAAAAGAGTCAAGGTTGAAATAAGTCACTGTCAGTCCCCCAGGTTACAGATAGAAAGGTGACAGCAATGAACTCTACTGCTTTTTAAGTGTATTCAGCTGTCAGAAAGTTTCTCTGGAAAACTCGGTATAGTGACAGACAGCTGCGTTATCTCGCTTCTAGTTCTGAGTTTTCAGACTGACCCCTGCACTCATGTTTCTGAAAGGAGTGGAAATTGCTGAAAGTTTAGGTGAGTGTAGAAGTTAGAAAACATCCAAACAAACAAACAAACAAACAAACAAAAAAGCCAACATAGTAGTAGACACAAAAAAATCAGCTCCAGAAGTAAATTTCAGTATGTAAAAATTCCTATAATTTTTCTGAGTTCCAAAGGAATATTACAAAGAAACCAATGTACTTTGCATCCTTGGGAAGTGGGAAACATCAGATGACATTAGTGATTCCTGTACCTGACGTACTAAAAAGTCATCTTCCTCTTTCAGTACCAAAAAGACATCTTCAGGACATGCATGGAGCATGGATCAAGAGGAATACAATTTTAGTAAGCATTTCTAAAAACCTATAATTTAGAATGAGGACCCCAAATTGGCACATATAAAAGTATGAAGAAAAACATAATTCCAAAAATTATAAGCTTTGCTATGCTAGGGTTGTTACAACAGGATGCTGCCTCTATGACAGGATGCTACTAGGCCCAGTCTTTTGCAGGTGGTAATCACAGTTGCTATGAGAGTACACCAGACATGCCATACCTGGAAGGCATCATTTCATAACACAGCACCTCCTCTTCTCGCTCTTACATTCTTTCTACTCTCTCTTCAGTAATGTTCTCATTCCTTGAAGCAGGCAATAGAGACGATCCCTCTTCCCATCAGCTTAATGAGTTATAATTTATCACTTTTATCACTGCCCACAGCAAACACATTGTTTTTTCTCATGGAAACTGATAATAGCACCAATCTACGATCACAAATAATTATTTAAAATGCAACTTGACAAAAAATTTAAAACCATGTCTTTTGTTTGTTTTCTTTTATTCTTTCCTTTTATTTTTGAGATTATAGCATAATTACATCATTTCTCCTTTTCTTTCATCCTTCCAAAATCTCCCATATACCCTCCTTATTCTCTTTCAAAGTTATGATCATATGACATGTTCAGTCTGTATAATGTTACACATATGTGTATTTCCAGTACTGATCATTGCCATTGAATAACCAGTAAGTATGCTCTTCATTGGGGAATATTATTTCTACCACTCTCAGAATTCTTCAGTTTCTTATGGTTCTTTTTGGAGGCTTGAGGTCTTGTAGGTTTTTTCCTATACATGTTAGCCCATCTATTGTTCTTGTCATTATGGGTATAGCTTCTGACTTTACTAGGAGACAGTTTTACAGAAAACTCCCTAACAATCTTTTCACCCACTCTTCTGAAGTGTTTCCTCAACCCAGGTGAAAAGGTGTTTTGTATATGTATCCACTGGCACTGAGTTCTCCATTTTGATTGGTTGTGTTTCTCTGTAATGGTCTCTGTAAGGAAGAGAAGTTTCCTTGATGAGGTGTGAGGCTAGACTTATCTGTGAGTATAAAGTACAAATCACTGCTTACCACTCAAAGTTACAATTTTCTAATTCCCCAGATGATTTCACAGACTCTGTAATTAATAATAACTTTAAAATAATTTTAATTATCTGCCTTCTTAATTTTTCCCATCCTTCTTAAGTCAACTTCAAATATTATTATTTTCTGTGAAGTATTTCAAAATTATTTTCTTTCTGGTAGGAACACATAATTTCTTATCTTCTGTAGTTTTTACTGAGTATCTGTACCACCCTTCTCTTTCACTCATCACCTATTTCTATTTCGAGCATCACTTGATTTCTTTGTTGAATGGTATGTTCTTTGAGTTCCAGGTATGTATAATACTTATGCATGTGTTTGTCCAAATGTCCCGAGGACAGAAAATAGAAACTGGTCAGGTAGGGCCAGTTCTAAGATGTCCTTACTGGAGGCCAGGAATGCAAGGAAAAAGTTCTAGCTTCTGGTTCTTTGTTATTTCTCTGCCCTCTTATGTAGAAGCTATTCCTGAAGACCTGGATAAAACTGAAGGGAAGCACATGGACCCCTCACGGTTTGACAGTGTCCCCTTTAATGCCTCAAGTGCAATTTTTATCTTAAGTTCTTTTTTTTTATATATATAAATTCTTTAAAAATTCCAAAGACTAGCACTTGATAATACCTTATTTCCTGGCACTTATCCCTGCTATGTAGGAGCTCTTTGCTCTCCCATACGTTTCTAGTTAAGAATCTACAGAACATTTCTTTCTAAAACTAATGCTTGGTGGTCTATAAATTTCTTTCTATTGATTCACTAGACAAGAACTTGAAAACAGCTTTGGTGGCAGGCAAGTTTCATGGAAATCTAGCTCCCATGCTGAGCTCATATGATTCTAAAAGAAAGGCTTCCATCAATCTCAGAAAACATTACAAATTTTCCAATAGCAAAAGATGCAGGTAGCAAAGCTTAGTAAATGAAAGAAAAAAATGAGTTGATGAATAAGATAATAGACAGGAACTTTGACTTATGGGTTGATCTTTTGTCAACTCTGGGTTACTGTTAGTGAAATATAGAAACATGAGTGGTCATATTTCTAGCTAAAATATGTTGGCTATTTACTGTGTTCACGGCTTATTGGCACCTGTCCTATAGTGTCATTATCCTTACAATTCCTCACCAAGCAGGAGATATCAGTCCCATTTTACATTCAACTTGGTAACAACTGTGAAGTGTTTTCCATTTTAGGACTGCTACACAACTGAATAGCAAAGGTTTATAGGGATCATTTATCCAAAGTGAACTAGCTACTACTAATAATAGTAGCATTTTAACCCACATCAAACTAGTAACAAAGGTAGAGTTAACTGTAAAATGAGAAGCATAAGCAGAACACTCTGAGGAGTGTCCATTATTTCATTTCAATTCTTTTTTTTAAATTAGATCTTTTTTTCATTAACACTTTAAATGCTATTCCCTTTTCTTAGTTCCCCCTCCAGAAACCCCTTATCCCCACCTCTCCCTCTGTTCATCAACCGACCCACTCCAGCTTCCCGGCCCTGGTACTCCCCTATACTGGGAAAGAGAACCTTCACAGGACCAAGGGCCTCTCCTCCCATTGATGACAACCGACTAGGCCATCCTCTGTTACATATGCAGCTAGAGCTATGAGTCCCACCATGTGTTTTATTTGGTTGGTGGTTTAGTCCCAGGCAGCTCTGAGGGTAGTTCATATGGTTGTTCCTCCTATGTGGCTGCAAACCCCTTCAGCTAGTTGGGTAATTCCTATAGCTCCTTCATTGGGGACCCTGTGCTCTGTCCAATGGAGCATCCACTTCTGTATTTGTCAGGCACTGGCAGAGTCTCTCAGGAGTCAGCAATATCAGGCTCCTGTCAGCAAGCTCTTCTTGGCATCCACAATAATGATTGGTTTTGGTGGTTGTCTATGGGATGGATCCCCAGGTGGGGCAGTCTCTGGATGATCTTTACTCTCTGCTCTGAACTTTGTCTCTGTAATTCCTTCAATGGGTATTTTGTTCCCCCTTCTAAAAAGGACCAAAAGGTATCCACACTTTGGTCTTCCTTCTTGAGTTTCATGTGTTTTGCAAATTGTATCTTGGGTATTTGTACTTTCTGGGCTAATATCCACTTATCAGTGAGTGCATATCATGTGTGTTCTTTAGTGATTGTGTTGCCTCACTCAGGATGATATCATCCAGATCCATTCATTTGTCTAAGAATTTCATAAATCCATTGTTTTTATTAGGTGCATAGTACTCCATTGTGTAAATGTACCACATTTTTCTATATCCATTGCTCTGTTGAGGGACATCTGAAATCATTCCAGCTTCTGGATCTTATAAATAAGGCTGCTATTAATATAATGGAGCATGTGTCCTTATTACATGTTGGAGCATCTTCTGGGTATATGCTCACGAGTGGTATTGCTAGATCTGCTGGTACTACTATGTTCAATTTTCTGAGGAACCGCCAAACTGATTTCCAGAGTGGTGGTACCAGCTTGCAATCCCACCAGCAATGGAGGAGTGTTCCTCTTTCTCCACATTCTCACTAGCATCTGCTGGAACCTGAATTTTTGACCTTAGCCATTCTGAATGGTGTGAGGTGGAATCTCAGGATTATTTTGAATTGCATTTCCTTGATGACTAAGGATGCTGAACATGTTTTAGGTGCTTCTCAGCTGTTCAGTACTCCTCAGTTGAGAATTCTTCGTTTAGATCTGTACCCCATTTTTTAAAAGGGTTATTTGTTTTTCTGGAGTCTACCTTCTTGACATCTTTGTATATACTGAATATTAGCCTCTTATTGGATTTAGGATTGATAAAGATCTTTTCCCAATCTGTTGGTGGCCTTTTTGTCTAATTGACAGTGTCATTTGTCTTACAGAAGTTTAGCAATTGTATGAGGTCCCATTTGTCAATTCTTGATCTTACAACACAAGCCATTGGTGTTCTGTTCAAGAATTTTTCCCCTGTGCCCATATATTCAAGGCTTTCCCCCACGTTCTCTTCTATAAGTTTTAGTGTCTCTGTTTGTATGTAAAGCTCCTTGATCCACTTGGTCTTGAGCTTTGTACAAGGAGATAAGAATGGATCAATTTGCATTCTTCTACATGCTAACAGCCAGTTGAGCCAGCACCTTTTCTTGATAATTCTGTCTTTTTTCCACTGGATGGTTTTAACTCCTTTGTCAAAGATCAAGTGATTATAGGTGTATGGGTTCATTTCTGGGTCTTCAATTCTATTCCAATGATCTACCTGCATGTCAATGTACCAGTACCATGCAGGTTTTTGATTTTGTTTTTGTTTTTTGTTTTGTTTTGTTTTGTTTTTAATCACAATTGCTCTGTAGTAGAGCTTGATGTCAAGTATGTTGATTCCACCAGAATTTATTTTATTGTTGAGAATAGTTTTTGATATCCTAGGCTTTTTGTTATTCCAGATGAATTTGCAAATGGCTCTTTATAACTCTGTGAAGAATTGAGTTGGAATTTTGATGGTGATTACATTGAATCTGTAGATTGCTTTCAGCAAGATGACCATTTTTACTATATTGATCCTGCCAATTCATGAGCATGGGAGACCTTTCCTGATTTTGATTGTTTCCTCTGTCTACTCCTCTTGGGTTAATTTGCTTCTTTTTGTTCTAGAGCTTTCAGGTGTGCTGTCAAGCTACTAGTGTATTCTTGTCCCAGCTTCATTTTGGAGCCACTTAGAGCTATGACTTTTCCTCTTAGGACTGCTTTCATTGTGTCCCATAAGTTTGGGTATGTTGTGGCTTCATTTTCATTAAACTCTAAAAAGTCTTTAATTTCTTTCTTTTTTTTTCTTCCTTGACCAAGTTATTATTAAGTAGAGTACTGCTCAGCTTCTACAAGTATGTTGGCATTCTATTACTTATGCTGTTATTGAAGATCAGCCTTAGTCCATGGAGATCTAATAGGATGCATTGGATTATTTCAATCTTCTTTTAACTGTTGAGGCCAGTTTTGTGATTGATTATATAGTCAATTTTGGAGAGGGTACTATGAAGTGCTAAGAAGAAGGTATATATCCTTTTGTTTTAGGATAAAATGTTAATATCTAAAGATAATATAGATAATATCTAATCTATAGATATCTGTTAAATCCATTTGTTTTATAACTTCTGTTAGTTTCACTCTGTCTCTATTAAGTTTCTGTTTCTAGGATCTGTCCATTGATGAGAGTGGGGTGTTGAAGTCTTCCACTATTATTGTGTGTGTTGCACTGTGTGCTTTGACCTTTAGTAAAGTTTCTTTTATGAATGTGGATGCCCTTGCATTTGGAGCATAAATATTCAGAATTGAGAGTTCATCTTGGTAGATTTTACCTTTGATGAGTATGAAGTGTCCCTGCTTGTCTTTTTTGATAACTTTAGGTTGAAAGTCGATTTTAGTCGCTATTAGAATGGCTACTCCAGCTTGTTTCTTGGGACCATTTGCTTGGAAGATTGTTTTCCACCCTTTTACTCTGAGGTAGTATCTGTCTTTGTCACTGAGGTGCGTTTCCTGTATGCAGCCAAACGTTGGGTCCTGTTTGCATAACCAGAATGTTAATATATGTATGGATTCGTAGAAAGGTATTGTGTAAGTTTGGTTTTGTCCTGGAATACTTTGGTTTCTCAATATATGGTAATTGAGAGTTTTGCAGGGTATAGTAGCCTGGGCTGGCATTTGTGTCTCTTAGGATCTACATGACATCTTTTCAAGATCTTCTGGCTTTAATTGTCTCTGGTGAGAAGTGTGGTGTAATTCTTTTTTTATTTTTTTATTTTTTTTCTTAGGTATTTTCCTCGTTTACATTTCCAATGCTATCTCAAAAGTCCACCATACCCACCCCCACAATCTCCTACCCACTCACTCCCCCTTTTTGGCCCTGGAGTTCCCCTGTACTGGGGCATATAAAGTTTGCAAGTCCAATGGGCCTCTCTTTCCAGTGATGGCCGACTAGGCCATCTTTTGATACATATGCAGCTAAAGACAAGAGCTCTGGGGTACTGGTTAGTTCATATTGTTCCATCTATATGGTTGCAGTTCCCTTTAGCTCCTTGGGTACTTTCACTAGCTCCTCCATTGGGGGCTGTGTGACCCATCCAATAGCTGACTGTGTTCATCCACTTCTGTGTTTCCTAGGCTAGTCTCACAAGAGACAGCTATATCTGGGTCCTTTCAGCAAAATCTTGCTAGTGTATGCAATGGGGTCAGCATTTGGAAGCTGATTATGGGATGGATCCCTGGATATGGCAATCACTAGATGGTTCATCATTTCGTCACAGCTCCAAATTTTGTCTCTGTAACTCCTTCCATGGGTATTTTGTTCCCATTTCTAAGAAGGGGCAAAGTGTCCACACTTTGGTCTTCATTCTTCTTGAGTTTCATGCGTTTAGCAAATTGTATCTTATATCTTGGGTATCCTAAGTTTCTGGGCTAATATCCACTTATCAGTGAGTACATATTGTATAAGTTCCTTTGTTATTGGGTTACCTTACTCAGGATGATGCCCTCCAGGTCCATAAATTTGGCTAGGAATTTCTTAAATTCATTCTTTTTAATAGCTGAGTAGTACTCCATTGTGTAAATGTACCACATTTTCTGTATCCATTCCTCTGTTGAGGGGCATCTGGGTTCTTTCCTGCTTCTGGCTATTATAAATAAGGCTGCTATGAACATAGTGGAGCATGTGTCCTTCTTACCGGTTGGGACGTCTTCTGGATATATGCCCAGGAGAGGTATTGCTGGATCCTCCGGTAGTACTATGCCCAATTTTCTGAGGAACCGCCAGACTGATTTCCAGAGTGGTTATACAAGCTTGCAATCCCACCAACAATGGAGGAGTGTTCCTCTTTCTCCACATCCTCACCAGCATCTGCTGTCACCTGAATTTTTGATCTTAGCCATTCTGACTGTTGTGAGATAGAATCTCAGGGTTGTTTTGATTTGCATTTCCCTGATGATTAAGGATGTTGAACATTTTTTCAGGTGCTTCTCTGCCATTCATTATTCCTCAGGTGAGAATTCTTTGTTCAGCTCTGAGCCCCATTTTTTAAATGGGGTTATTTGATTTTCTGGAGTCCACCTTCTTGAGTTCTTTATATATATTGAATATTAGTCCCCTATCCGATTTGGGATGGGTAAAAATCCTTTCCTAATCTGTTGGTGGTCTTTTTGTCTTATTGATGGTGTCTTTTGCTTTGCAGAAGCTTTGCAATTTTATGAGGTCCCATTTATCAATTCTCGATCTTACAGCACAAGCCATTGCCGTTCTATTCAGGAATTTTTCCCCTGTACCCATATCTTCGAGGCTTTTCCCTACTTTCTCCTCTATAAGTTTCAGTGTCTCTGGTTTTATGTGGAGTTCCTTAATCCACTTAGATATGACCTTAGTACAAGGAGATAGAAATGGATCAATTCGCATTCTTCTATATGATAACTGCCAGTTGTGCCAGCACCATTTGTTGAAAATGCTGTCTTTTTTCCACTGGATGGTTTTAGCTCCCTTGTCAAAGATCAAGTGACCATAGGTGTGTGAGTTCATCTCTGGGTCTTCAATTCTGTTCCATTGGTCTCCTTGTCTGTCACTATACCAGTACCATGCAGTTTTTATCACAATTGCTCTGTAGTACAGCTTTAGGTCAGGCATGGTGATTCCACCAGAGGTTCATTTATCCTTGAGAAGAGTTTTTGCTACTCTAGGTGTTTTGTTATTCCAGATGAATCTGCCAATTGCCCTTTCTAATTCGTTGAAGAATTGAGTTGGAATTTTGATGGGGATTGCATTGAATCTGTAGATTGCTTTTGGCAAGAGAGCCATTTTTACTATATTGATCCTAGTAATCCATATGCATGGGAGATCTTTCCATAATCTGAGATCTTCTTTAATTTCTTTCTTCAGAGACTTGAAGTTCTTATCATACAGATCTTTCACTTCCTTAGTTAGAGTCACACCAAGGTATTTTATATTATTTGTGACTATTGAGAAGGGTGTTGTTTCCCTAATTTCTTTCTCAGCCTGTTTATCCTTTGT
Organism: Mus musculus; assembly: GCF_000001635.26. NCBI lineage: Eukaryota > Metazoa > Chordata > Mammalia > Rodentia > Muridae > Mus > Mus musculus. Next base: position 107,650,818 of record NC_000068.7, read on the forward strand.
GTACAGAAAGGCCATTGACTTGTTTGAGTTAATTTTATATCCAGCTACTTCATTGAAGCTGTTCATCAGGCTTAGGAGTTCTCTGGTGGAATTTTTAGGGTTACTTATATATACTAACATATCATCTGCAAAAAGTGATATTTTGACTTCTTCCTTTCCAATTTGTATCCCCTTGATCTCCTTTTGCTGTCGAGTTGCTCTGGCTAGGACTTCAAGTACAAGGTTGAATAGGTATGGAGAAATTGGGCAGCCTTGTCTAGTCCCTGATTTTAGTAGGATTCCTTCCAGGTTCTCACTATTTACTTTGATGTTGGCTACTGGTTTGCTCTGGATTGTTTTTTCATGTTTAGGTATGGGCCTTGAATTCCTGATCTTTCCAAGACTTTTATCATGAATGGGTGTTGGATTTTGTCAAATGCTTTCTCCACATCTATCGAGATGATCATGTGGTTTCTGTCTTTGAGTTTGTTTATATAGTGGATTACATTGATGCATTTCCATATATTAAACCATCCCTGAATCCCTTGAATAAAACCTACTTGGTCAGGAAGGATGATTGTTGTGATGTGTTCTTGGATTCGGGTAGCGAGATCTTTATTGAGGATTTTTGCATCGATATTCATAAGGTAAATTGGTCTGAAGTTCTCTATCTTTGTTGGGTCTTTTTGTGGTTTAGGTATCAGAGTAATTGTGGCTTCATAGAATGAGTTGGGTAGAGTGCCTTCTGTTTCTATTTTGTGGAAATGTTTGTGAAGAAACGGAATTAGATCTTCTTTGAAGGTCTATAGAACTCTGCACTAAACCCATCTGGTCCTGGGCTTTTTTTGGTTGGGAGACTATTAATGACTGCTTCTATTTCTTTAGGGGATATAGGACTGTTTAGATCATTAATCTGATCTTGATTTAACTTTGGTACCTGGTATCTGTCTAGAAACTTGTCCATTTCATCCAGGTTTTCCAGTTTTGTTGAGTATAGCCTTTTGTAGAAGGATCTGATGGTGTTTTGGATTTCTTCAGGATCTCTTGTTATGTTTCCCTTTTCATTTCTGATTTTGTTAATTAGGATGCTTTCCCTGTGCCCTCTAGTGAGTCTGGCTAAGGGTTTAGAGATTGTTCCTCTGGTGATTTTGTTACCCTCTATCAGCAGACCTGGGAGACTAGATCTCTCCTCTGAGTTTCAGTGGTCAGAGCAGTCTCTGCAGGCAAGCTCTCCTCTTTCAGGGAAGGTGCACAGTTATCTGGCGTTTGGACCTCCTCCTGGCCGAAGATGAAGGCCCAAAAGAGGATCTTTCCCAGAAGCTGTGTTGCTTTGACCTGTCATAGAAGCCGTTGTTTCAGTAGTCCACACACTCACCTGTGTAGACTACTTTCCGAGGAGTCCCGGAACCATGATGGCTCCCGTGGAACCTGAGGCAGAAGCCTCCCGGGCCGGGAGGACACCTGTCCTCTGGCCAGGAAGGTGGCTGGTTGTCTGGAGCCGAAAATAGCACCGCCTCAGAAGCTCTGTGGCTCTCGCCTGTCCCAGAAGCTGCTAGCCTCTGTATTCCACACTCTCACCTGTGCAGACTGCCCTCCTCGGAGTCCTGGAACCAAGCGTGTGGCGTAATTCTAATAGGTCTAATATGTTACTTGACCTTCTTCCTTTACTGCTTTTAATATTCTTTCTTTGCTTTGTGCATTTGGTGTTTTGATTATTATGTGAAGGGAGGAATTTCTTTTCTGGTCCAAACTATTTGGAGTTTTGTAGGCTTCTTATATGTTCATGGGCATTTGTTCCTTTACATCAGAGACATTTTCTTCTATAATTTTGTTGAAGATATTTACTGACCCTTTAAGTTGGAAACCTCCCTTCTCATTTATACCTATTATCCTTATGTTTATCCTTCTCATTTTTTTCCTGGATTTTCTAGATGTTTTGGGTTAGGATCTTTTTGCATTTTATATTTTCTTAGACAGTTGTGTCTATGTTTTCTATGGAATCTTTTGCACCTGAGATTCTTTCTTCTATCTCTTTTGTATTCTGTTGGTGATGCTTGCATTTATGGCTCCTGACTTCTTTCCCAGGATTTCTATATCTAGAATTTTCTCCCTTTGTGATTTCTTTATTGTTTCTACTTCAATTTTTAGATCCTGGATGGTTTTGTTCAATTTGTTCACCTGTGTCATTGTGTTTTCCTGTAATTCTTTAAGAGACTTTGTGTTTCCTCTGTAAGGGCTTCTACCTGTTTAGCTGTGTTCTCCTGTATTTCTTTAAGGGAGTTATTAATGTACTTCTTAAAATCCTCTACCAGCATCATTAGATATGATTTTAAATCCGAATCTTCCTTTTCCAGTGTGTTGGAGTATCCAAGTCTTGCTGTGGTGGGAGTACTGGGTTCTGATGATGCCAAGTAGTCTTGGTTTCTGTTGGTAAGATTCTTGAGTTTGCCTTTTGCCATCTGGTAATCTCTGGTGTTACATGTTCTTACTCTCTCTGGCTGGAACTTGTTCCTCCTGTGCGTCTATAAGCCTGTGTCAGCACTCCTGGGAGACCAGCTCTCTCCTGGCAAGACCAGTGCACAGAGGGCTGTGGAACAATCCCACCTCCTGGTTGCAGATGGAGGCAGGTAGAACCCTGTCCCTGTTGCTCTGCAGCTTCTGTGGCCTGTGCACTCCTGACTGGTCCATCTTAGAGAGACACTGGAGAGAAAAATTTTCATTTTAATTCTTAATCTTATTCTTTCATCTCAAGAATCCTGACATTTCATAATGTCGATGATAACCCATGTAGATAGTTTAAGTCTTCTATACCATTGTAAAACTTGGAGGAAAAAGTAACCCTTTTTCTTTCAGCAGTTTGCCAATGTATCTACAACTCTCACCAGCAAAGAAAGCAGTGTTTCCAAAAATGATTTCTGTAGGCTGTTAATCGGTATTCAGTGTTCCAATGCTTCAAGATATGTAGGATTCAATATAGTGTGATTTAATTTTTAAGCATGTTTTGTAGGACTTCTTTGATGTACTAATGTATATGTAAAATTACAACTAAGGACAGAAATTTGTAAGTTGAGACATAGCCACCATCCACCTGTATCATTTTTCTCTAAATACCAAGATGAACATTTTAAAAATGTTCATTTAAGTACCCTGTCTCTAGAAAGTCTTACAAAATTGTCACTGATATTAGCTGACATGTAATGTGAGCAGATCCATAAGTGATCCGGCACAATGGTGCTATGCAATAGGCACCAGCTTTGTCTAAGTAGAACTCAAAACTATAGACACCTTTGTGGACCATTATTCTGGTTCCAGTTCTTAAAAGCCAAGAAAAAATGTTCAAGTCACCCTTGCTCCTTTCCTACATTCAGGTTCCTCCTCAATAAAATAGACCTTATAAAAAGTGGTGTTCAAGACGATAATTCATTATGAAACTATTAAAGGAATGACACACACTTTTAGTCCTTTGCATACAAGGATCAGGGTTAAGGTCATGGACATGAACACTCTGTGGTAGCTAGATTTATATCAACTTGAAATAAATTAAAATCATCTGAGAGTAGGAAACCTCAACTGAGAAAATGCTCCCATAAGATAAAGCTGTGGATTAGCCTGTAGAACATTTTCTTAATTAATTTGGTCGAGGAGAGGGCCCAACTCATGTTGGGTGGTGCTATCTATAGGCAGGTGGCCCTAGTTTCTATAAGAAAGTAGGCTGAGCAAACCAGATGAAACAAGCTAGTAAGGAGCATGCCTCCAAATGACCTCTGCACCACATCTTGCCTACAGGTTCCTGTCCTGTTGGAGTTCATATCATGGCTTCCTTCAGTGATGGACTGCAATGTGGAAATGTAAAACCAATGAAGAGAGTCATTACGAGTAGATTTGTGTAGTATTCAATACAAAATTTGTATCTATGTAAAATTTTTTATGCTGTACAAAATTACAGCTTTCCATTTTTGATTAATTATCATAAATAATGCATACCTCTTGTTCATTTTTTGTGTATATGGTATATGTGCAAATGTGTTTCCATGTGTACAAGGACAAATGCATATGTGTATACATGCTCTTGGAGGCCAGAGATTAACAGCAGACATGTCTTCAGTCATTATCTACTTTATTCGGGATCTGGAACTCTCCGATTCAGCAAGGCTGGCCTGTTAGTGAGTTCAAGACTTCCCAAACTTTCTCAACATTTCTAGCACAGAGGTTATGGGTTTATGACCTGGCTTTTTACATGGTTGTTTAAGATCTAAATCCAGGTCCTCATGCTTGTGTGCAAGCATTTTTCTAGGTTAGCCATATTTGCTCTTCTATGTTGTTGTTTCAGTTGTATTTTTTTCATTAAAGTTTTATTGATTGATATATTTTATGGATTTTTATGTGTATGTGTTACATTAAATATTTAATTTCAATTGGGCATTTCTACTCCACCTCAGATCATTCAGTTTCCAGATAAAAAACACAATATTTATATTTATAATAAGCCTTTAATGCACAAGAGCTGGGCATATATTTACCCTCCAAGGTATTAAAATTCTATTTTCCCATCAACAACCCCAAGTTAGAACTTGCCATGTTCCATCTGAGCACCTCTTATCTCCAATTGGCAAGCCATCATGGCCATGTTTTCATGACTCACCTACAACAGGACATCTCTTCTCTTCTCTTCTCTTCTCTTCTCTTCTCTTCTCTTCTCTTCTCTTCTCTTCTCTTCTCTTCTCTTCTCTTCTCTTCTCTTCTTCTTCTTCTTCTTCTTCTTCTTCTTCTTCTTCTTCTTCTTCTTCTTCTTCTTCTTCCTCTCTCTCTCTCTCTCTCTCTCTCTCTCTCTCTCTCTCTCTCTCCCTTCTCTTCATGGTTTCATTCTTCAGAACCCCAAGTCCAGGTGCCAAAGCCCCAACTAACTTCTTTCTTCCTTGCTATAAGCTGTTGACACCTTTTTTCAGCCAATAATTTTAAACTAAGGAGCAAGGTCACATAGCATCACTCTGCTTACATGAGGGCTCTCTTGTCCTTGAAACAACTAAGACCATTATTTAAAATTTCAATACATAGCAGCAGACCAAACATCAACATGCAGGAGTGATTTTGCCTGCATGTATGTATGCATATTACATGTGTGCCTGGTAACATGGAGTTCAGAAACTGGGTATCAGACCTCTGGGAAATGGATCAATGGATGATTATGAGCTTTAACATGTGGGTACTGGAAAATGAACCTGGGTCCTCTGCTGGAGCAGGAAGTACTCATCCACTAAGTCACCTTTCCTGCCCCATGAGATAATTAAATCAAGCTAGTCAACATATCCTATTATTAAAATAATATATTCATGGAGATGAAGCTACAAGAAATGTGGGAAACATTTGAAAGTTCATAGGTATTGGTGCCAGGAAAATTAGGGTTTTAGGTATACTTGACTAAATTTTGTATTCATATCCTTATTTTTAATAAAAATTATTAGTTCATGCTTCATGTATTTATTGAATAGTTACTGAGTGCTATTTGATGGAGGTTAAAAGATGACCAACCATTGAAAGAGCCTCTAGAGCCTATGGAGCTGCTGGTAGCAGCATGTGCTTGCTGCTCTGCAAGCTGTTATTCCTGGACATAGCACCTTTGTTTTTGTCACTTTCTGCTTCTTCATCCATGAAACATAAATGGCTGGGCAAGGGAATGTCCAACAGAAAGCATGTTCATCTAGACTTCTTTTGCCTTAACTATAAAGATCCATCCTGTCTGAGAAGGTACCTCAGATTTAACATGCTTACTGATGGTGCTACTCATCAGTAAGAAAGCAAGTGGCCCCTCCTGTTACCATTTTGCTTCATTGTTATATTTGAACACAGTGGACTATAAATCTGAGGAATATATAGTCTAGTTCACAACATATGGTGGGAGAAAAGTAGGATCTGAGACTTGAGTGCAAAGTAAATAGCCTGCAGGAATGATGTAGTTCCAAACTACCTGGTTCGGTTTTTCCATAGTCTCTGCACTGTATTCAGCTCTATGTCGCCTATCAAAGTTAAATGATGAGTTTTATTCAAGAGATAAGTGATCTTACTTGCAAAGCATTTCATTTCATGATGAAAGGCTTATGCACACAATCTCAGAGAAGTTTTCTACATTAAACTGCAATAGGAATGCAACTTGGAGATGGAATAAATAATAAAATAAGCCCGTAATTTCTTTCCTTTGGACATCATCAGAAAGTGAGTATTGTCAACTGGCTAGAGGCAGAGGGATGAGTTCTTTTGAATCCCTTCTGGGATACACCATGTAGTATAAATGATATTTAAGAGGTTAACCCTCTATTTTTTAATTTTTCCTGTTGACTAAAATTTTAAGCAAATCATCTCTGATCTCTCAGTGAAAATTATCTGATGTATTTGGACACAGTTTTAAAGCCTGGTAACAAATCTGTCTCCTTAAAATCAGTCATTTGCCCTGCTATAATTAGAGAAGAATTTCTGGTAATTTGATGAACTAATTTCAATACCTGTGTTTATTTTTAAATTATTCATTGGTTTTTAAGATACTTCATACATGTGTATACAATATTTTGAACATAGTCACTCCCATCATTGCCTTCTCTTGACTTCTCCCTCTGAGAAACTGCTTTCTCTAAGTAGCCTTGGTTCTGAGTGGCTTTGCTAAAGAGTTTATTTGACATTTTAAAGAATACATATCTAGTGAATATTATTAATAATGCATTTTCCACTGTGTTTTCTAAATTTATTAAATCATATGAAAGTTTACAGGAGCCCCATGGAATAGTTTGATAGCATGATACCCATTGTTCTAGTCAACAAAGGATGTGACAAATTAAAGAATGAACAGCAATAAAATTAAATATCTATTTTTTCTAGGAATTTTATCACACTCCACTGATAAATCTCAGCACAGTTAATAAGAATTATTTAATAGCTTATATTTCAGATTAAAATGCTTTCTTATCTTTGTTTTCATGAAACCTAGTGTATTGATAAGTTTAGATGGACAATATTTAAATGAATTTCTCAACATAATGCACACATAACTGCAAGTTTGTTGAAGAGTTTGATTTTACTTGAAGTAATTGAAAGTTGTTGTACATCCTAAATTTTATCTATAAATGGTTGAGATATTTCAATTATTATTGGAACTTTGTTATAATAATTTACTAACAGAGATTTATGACCTTATCTCATTAATTTACTCACCCAGTCATTCATTTATTTACTGATTGACTGAAAATGTATTTATTTTACGTGCCTATTTATTACAAACTTTATTACACCATATGGTTTTAGACATTCCTTTCTTCACCCTGAGCTCTTACCTTAGCGCCTCACCAGAACTTTTAATGACAATTGATGCTCAGAACTTCTCAAACCTCCTCCTTTCTTGCTGTAAAATAGAAAGGGTGATGATTCATGCACTTGTTCCTTGGGGTGAGAGATGATGGAGGAACAATTATTTTCAGAGGAATGTTTTGATGACAGACAAGGAGAGAACAGAATGATTTCACAATAGATAACTTCATGTGAAAGAATGATTCGTGAAGCTGAGTGATACAGAGGGGTCCCTCTGCCTTCAGTGGGGTCTCATGACAATTCTGCATACTTCTGGTATTTTGCAGTTTGTGATATGGCTTAGATTTCTTCCTTCCAAATGCATCAGGATTCCTCTCTTCTCCTCAGCACTTCTTAACTACTCTCCTGTACTCCAGCGTTCCTTTCTTTGTCTGTCAGTACTGATCCAAATAGAACAACAACCCTACTCCCACACTTGATCATAGTCGTTCTGTGGATTTTATTGTCCGCTGAGATCCTCAAGTTCTTATTGACTTCTGCTTTCAGGTTATATTTATTTTAGGGCAATTATTTCCTCTGACTTTCTTCAGAGCTGAGTCAAGTCAGACTGAACACATCATTCCCTGTTCAGCAAGCCCAAAGGAGATTCTTCTGTACTTTTGATATTCTAACCTCATGTTGGCATCTCCTGCTTCCTGCACTGAGTCTAACATCTCATCTACCCATTCTTGACGACTTGGCTCCCATTTCAACTAGTCATTAGATCATTCTTGATCTCCCAAACTAGAAACAAATTTCTCTGTCTTTGAAATCCAAATCTCACGGCACTTTCCCTTCAAGTCTTATGCTACTTACAAATTTTGGTGAAACATAATGGTTCACATAGAATATAATGAAAGTCTAACTAGCTGTAAAGGTTTTCTACCCATTTTTAGACTAACTTGTCTTTTGATACGGTAAATGTCTGTGTTTTATTAATTTTCCTATGTGTTCTCTGAATGTAAAAGGCAGACAATAAATGCAAGGAATGAACTATCCAGTCAATTAAGGAATGAATGAAGCTTCTCTAGAAGGCTGTTTAGTTTTACTACAACTCATTTTTGATCATATACTTAGTATTCTCTATATCACAATTTTCTGGTGAAATTCCCAGATTACAGGCACTCTGAACTCTCTAAGTACAACAAAGGATCTGAAATTAGCAAAAATGAAAATCCCTTGAGCAATAATGAAAATAGCTATCACACAGCTTCTTTAAGTTGATGCATGCCCTCAAGCTATCTGTAGCTAATGTGGTTAGTCTTAGATGTTAACTTGACTTACTAATTTAATGAGCTTATGTTGTTGCTATAGAAACTAGTAGCAATCAGAAGAAGAAAACATACCATGAGGGAGAATGAAAGCAAAGTGTGTGACAATTTATATTACCCTGGAAAATTGTTGCTGCCCCAGTGTTATGGCTCTAAAAGATAATTTTTTAACCAAACACACTAATTGAAGATTTTTATTTTGCAAATATTTTCATCAGAAAGGATGCCCAGATTATATGTTATTTATGTAAAAGAATCCTTTCCAGTCATCTATAATCTATAATGAATACAAGGATAGCTTGCTGTAAAGCATATTGACATCATCACAAGTTTAATATAAAAATCATGACTAACGGGACTAGAGGGATAGATATTTCAGTGGTTAAACACATTTTTTCATCTTCCAATATACTCATACTTTAAGTGCAGCTCCAACAAACCTGTCACCAATGTTTTGGCCTCCGTGGGAATCTGCATTCATGTGACATACACAAACACACAGGCAAATACACACACACATCCACACACATCCACACATACACACACACACATACACACACACACACACACACACACACACACACATACACATGAGCACACACCAAACACTACACCCCTTCAACACACAAATCCCACACCACACATATACATCACATAAACAACCACCACTACCACCACCACCACATACACCCTCATAGATTAAGTAGGTAGGTAGGTAGAAGGTAAGTAGGTAGGTAGGTAGATAGATAGATAGATAGATAGATAAAAATAGATAGATATACACTAATACATACATTGATACAGAGATAGATGATAGATAGATAGATAGATAGATAGATAGATAGATAGATAGAGAACATCCATACCTACAAATAAAAATAATAAAAATCTTAAAAGTATGGATGGTATATATTGTTTCTTTTATTTTAATTATGTGAAAACAGGTTAAATGAGACTACATAACTAGATTTAAAGTTCATTAATAAATAATGTAGGAAACAATTAAGCACATATATTTTGAATTTCAAATAATTTCTATTTCTATTATACCATAATAACACATATATTAAACACTTCATCTGCTATCATTTTATAAAAGAATACTATAATTCCACTTGTCAGTCAGTGAAAATAAGAATTGACATGTTAGCTGGTAAACACCTGAAGTGATATCTCAAAGAGCTCTTAAAGTTTTAAGGAAGCCACTTTTAGGATGCCTAGATTTGCTTTGGGATAACTACTAAAGGCCTCTCATAGTTTGTGTTCTTGTGCCTAAATTGTAGCACTTCATCTATTCATTCAGGGATGTAACAAATCAGACATCTATCTCACAGGTACCCATAACCCCAGCTTTAGGAAAGCTGAAGCAAGAGGACTTGGGGCTTGAGATAGTTCAACTTATAGAGTAAGAGGCTGTGTCTAGAACAAGGAAAACCACTAATAATGTAACAGTAGTTATTGTTTGGGTGGATGTCAGCCTCAAATAGAGGCTCTCAGGCTTTTATTTATCACAGGAAACCTCTGAGAAATTGGATGATTTTGTTTTTGTTTTTGTTTGTTTTTGTTTTTGTTTTTTAAGATAGGGTTTCTCTGTGTAGCTCTGGCTGTCCTGGAACTCACTCTGTAGACCAGACTCACTCTGTAGACCAGGCTGGCCTCGAACTCAGAAATCTGCCTGCCTCTGCCTTCCGAGTGCTGGGATTAAAGGTGTGCACCACCATACCTGGCAATAAATAAAAGGAATTCTTTTTTTAATTCCAGAAAAGTTTGAGACTTGGAGATTAATTTTTAGAAAAATATAAAGTATAATTTTAATAAACTTCAAGGCTGAACCACTCAGTTGGTTGTGTTCAAGTTCTTCTTGGACTCTCAGCCAGGCAATGGATGAAACAATTCTGAGGCTGAGGAAACTACTTCTCAAGTCGAGGCTGTACACAGGGAGAGACACATTTCTTCTTCAGTGGATTCACCTGGAGATTCTTAAACCCGACATGACATTGGTTCCCACACTTTTCAAGGACTCAAGGAAAAGCATGTAGAGTGTCAGTTTGTGGAGTGTCTCTACTGATGCCACAATCTAAAAAACAAAACAAAACATGGTTTTCCTATAGTTCTTTGCAAGGAAAAGGAGTTGATTAGAACAAAACAACTATTCTTAAAATAGGTCCAGTCCATTTGTTCAAATAATTAAACACCACGATGAAGTTACATTATGAGTGGAATTGGGTTGTTTTGGCAGATTTGTCTGATGCTCTCTGCTTGCCTATGCTCTTATTCTCTTTTTCTGCCTTCCACTCACATCCATTACTGTCATGCTGCCACTTTCCAGTGTCTTCTCTATGCAAATATTTCCTACATCATTTAAAATCACACCCAGAAGAAATCATCCCATTTTATTTCACGGATGTTTGCTATAGGCTCTTTCCTAATTGATGGCAAGCGTTTCTTGCCTTTCTGACTTCCAACTCTTTCCATTGTTTTATTCCAAGCATCCTTCTTCATACATCTTGCATTTTGGTGCTGATGCAGCAGATGAGTGAAACAGAAGAAAAATGACCCTGGCACATAGAGAGGAAAGACATTTTTGCTATCTTAAGAAGGGGTAGTCATATAAACTGCTTGTCTAGGTCGAAGAATGATTTATTTTAGGGAAGTGCCTCTTTGCTTAGAGCAAAACATCTTTCCATGTTAAGCTATGAAAAGCAGTTTTCCATGCCTTATTCTAGTTACTCTGGCTTTTTATATGTAAGAGAGACTCAGATTAGTAAATATAAAAGCGACTCTTGAGTTTAACCCTGTTAATCATTACTGGGGAGGGGTGAGTTGAAGCAGGGGTGGGGGCGCAAGGTTTTTAGAAATGGATGAGAAACACCATAAAAGAACAAAGGGGTCTTGTAACAATGTGAAGATAAAAGGAATTTAAAACATGGCAAAAGGACTTTAGTGTGTTTATCCTGGTGATTATACTGGGAATACATAAGAGAATGAAGTCTTGTGCTCAAGCGTAAGCTTTTGCCTCTTCTGGTCTCCACGTAAACTCCTTTCTGTAAGTTCTACACAGTAGCTAGTTGCATTCATTTTGCCTAGTGTTAGCACTATTTTGAGGACTAAATGAGATACAAAAGTCTTCTTTGCAGGGACCAAGAGATGAAAAGACAAATTTAACAAGATATATGCAGATGAATGGAGTGAAAGAAATTCAATAAGTAAAAACAGAGTACAAGCCATGAAAAGGACCCTCTATCCTAAACAGTGACATTGTAACCAAATCTTAAAGACTGAGTTTGAAAGGAGTTACAGAGACAAAGTTTGGAGCTAAGACGAAAGGGTGCACTATCCAGAGACTATCCAAACCAGGGATCCATCCCATAATCAGCCACCAAACCCAGAGACTATTGCGTATGCCAGAAAGATTTTGCTGAAGGGACCCTGTTATAGCTGTCTCATATGAGGCTATACCAATGCCTGGCAAATACAGAAGCAGATGCTCACAGTCATCTATAGGATGGAACACAGGGCCCCCAATGGAGGAGCTACAGAAAGTACCCAAGGAGCTGAAGGGGTCTGCAACCCTATAGGTGGAACAACAATACGAACTGACCAGTATCCCCCGGAGCTCGTTTCTCTAGCTGCATATGTAGCAGAAGATGGCCTAGTCGGCCATCACTGGGAAGAGAGACCCCTTGGTATTGCAAACTTTGTATGCCCCAGTACAGGGGAACGCCAGGCCCAAGAAGCAGGTGGGTAGGGGAGCAGGACGGGGGAGGGTATAGGGAACTTTCGAGATAGCATTTGAAATGTATATAAAGAAAATATCTAATAAAAAATAAATTAAAATAAAGAAAAGAAAAGAAAAACACACGTTTCCATGTCATCTCTTGCTTTCTCTGAGGCTTTTATGACATATCTCTTACAATTATTTATGTGTTCTCTTATGGTTCTACTCTACCCTGCCGATTCCCCTTTGCAAGGCTTTGCCATTTCACGCTTTCTCTTCACCTACACTGTCTTCATCCCATCATATTCTGCTCATTACAGGACTATTTGCATGCTATCTTGAACCACAAGCCCAACTTTGAAAGTTAGTCGCCATTTATCCTTTAAACATTAACTTATACTGCTTCCTCAGGATGATATTCTCTGCACTTATAAACTCATAATGGATTGTATAAGTTCTTGACTGGATCTTCATTTCCCACTAATGACAAAGATCTGATAGTAGGAATTGTTGAGAATTTTATCCAAAAACATTGTCTATGATGATCCTGTATCAGAGTTTGCTCTCTGATAGACTGGGAAGGCAAATATTTGCATCTGGGTTTCAGAAGAACTGAGGTCTCCTGTTCCAGATACATTATTAGATTCTTGATGACAAGATACTACTGGCAAAATTGTACTAAATTAAATTTAGTTTAATGAAACTAAACCAGCTAGGTTTTCTTCACTGACCATGATGATGGTGGTGCAGAGTGTATTCAGTTAGCTTTCATTACTCTTCTTAGGCTTGTTGATGGGTTTATAGCTGTGCTTGTGTGTACATATATGTGCCTTTTATAGACAGGAGTTCAGCTTCTCCAGCTGGAATCATGTAACACCAATTTTGAGATACAGTGAAAAACCTTTTTCTTGCCTATAAAACAGAATGATTTATCAAGAGCCAGAACCACAAGTTCTAACCTAATGATCTCACTCTACCTTCTGAGGTTCATTTTGGCAAAATGAATCTTTCAAGTCTTTAGCTGATGATTTAAGTATTTAACCCAAGACACTAATTTTAAATGGTAGTCTAGTTTAGAATTTTAACATCATTTCCCTTCTTGGAAGCTTTATATTACCAAGCAAGCTACTTAACTTATTCAAGCTTCACTTTTTCCATCCTTAAATTCCTGGGTGAAGGCTTTTGATGTGTTCTACATGGCATGATGAACAGAAAGCTATGACAGAGCCAGAGCTTGAATTTTTTTCTCACTTTTTTTTGTCAGAATCCTATTTTCCTATCATGCTTTCTTCCTTTTGTGCTCCTGCTAGAAGAGAGATATTTTACATTATTTTACCGTGCAAGTGGATTGGCTTTTTATAATCTGAAAGATAAAGAAAAAGAATGTTGGTAATACTTCTTTAATTGACCCTCCTGAGAAGAATCAAATGTCAGGGCTGAATTTGAGGAGCAGCTTCAAATAAAAATGGCTAAAGGGAATTGTTTTTATGTGCTCAGAACTCTGAGTAATACAGAGGATGGAGAACTGGAGCCCAAGGCATGCTTAGGTGTGGGGCCTTGCAACATTATTGAGCATGACTGCATCTTATAGAGTAATGCTCAGTAGAGGAATAAAGGGAAGGCAATTTCTGGAGCTTCTCTTTCGAGACATACCTCTTTTTTTTTTCCTGTAAGTTTCTGGGTCAGGGCATCCCAGTATTGGGTAGAATCTATAATATATTGTGATGGTTAGTCTTGGTTTTCAATTGATATACTTAAGAGAAACTCCAACTGAAGAATTAATCACCATCATATTTGCCTGTGTGCATCTGTCAGATATTGCCGTGACAGATAATAGATATGGAAGAGCCAAGACCAGTATAGTCAGTGTCATCTCTAGGCAGGTAGGCTGGAGCTTTACCAGAAAGGGAGCGAAAAGTGAGTCTGGTAAAATAGACACTGAGCATTGTTTCTCCATGGATTCTACCTCAAGTTCCTCACTTGAGCTTTTGCCTTGGTTTTCCCTCTTTGTTGGACTATCACCTGTAAAATGAAATAATTCTTTACCTCTACATGTTCCTATGTCTCCTGGCACATATCACAACAGAAAATCAAGTAAAACATGTGCCTCAATTCTTAATTCCCCTTTTTACCTTTTCTCATAGGAATTTTATCCAGCAAAGGTCTATAAGCAGAACCCTTTTATTTACAGTGTTTTTTCCCAACCCATTTAAAATAGAAAAATGCCACATTGTGGCCCATTTCATTAATGCTTCTCTCCTTCAGAATCACCATAATTCCCCAAATTGAATTTTAAATGAGATGCCGTTCACCAGCCATGGTGACAGCCAATGTGTGCATACATGGAACCAGACCTCTTTTCTCAAGCAATTTGTCTTCACTGTAGCCTGAAATTGCCTTTTAAAGCTGAGTAACAGTCTTAATTCAAAAGCTAACTGATAGTGTTTGGAGACTAAATAGCTTAATAGTCAGACAGAGTAGACTTTTATCTTATAAAAGTAAAAGAAGGAGTGGAAATGAGGTGATTATAACACTGGCTACTCGTGGCCAGGGAAGGATTTGTTTAGTTAAAGTCTAGAATTCATGGGTATCTTCTTAAAGATGAAACTTAAAATCAAATACTGACACATTTCATTCTCTGTCCCCAGGACTTGTAATCCCAGCCACTATTATTACCTTCAATCCATTTATAGATGTGTTATGAACATAAATTAGAGATATTAAATAGTATATCAGTGCTTATATTTGTTAACTGGTAATAGAGAAACAGATGTGTTATACAAGTAATAGTTATCCAATGTTCTTCTTCTTTTTTGTTTGTTTATTGTGGTCAAGCTCTACTATGCATTCACAAGCTGATTTTGAAGTTGTGACTTTGCCTCTACTTCTACAGTTCTGGGAATACTGGTATGAGCCAATGTAATGCCTAGATCAACAGTTGCTCTTCTTTAGACATTGAGCCCCCAGTTTACTACTCTTCTATTAAGTGAAACAGCACTTCTTAAAACTCTTCATTTTGAAACTATATGTGTGTCAATGTTTGATAGTGTCAGTTAATTTGAAATGAATATAATAAAGCAGGATAAACATCACTGAAGAACTCCTGTTCCCTGGACCCTAGATATTTGTCTAAAGGCTGCTAAAAAAATGAAAGCCTGTCTCCTTTTCTGGTTTGCTACACCAATAAAAACCAGTAAAACTGACATGAAGTTTCCATTCATTCAAATGCTGGATTTGTTTTACAGGAGTCTCTTGTTATAACAGGATATTTTAAGATAGCATATTTAGAGCTTCAAAAATGCCCTGATTATTTCTCCTTCTGCTTTAAAAATGCCATAGTTTTTAAATTATTCATTCAGTCAACATGATTTTACTTAGTGCTTATTATGTTCAGACGCTGTGTCTTTCAATAGATCTACTCACTCCTGACATCATAGATTCTATAACAGAATCTAGGAAAAGTGTCATAATAGGTACCATTAACTCCATCTACAATGAGAAGAAAAGTATATAGTATACCATTCAAATATAAAGAAGTTAATTAAACTGCTTAAGTCCACATCTCTTCTACAGATGGGTAGAAATGTGGGACTTATGTTATATAGACTGTCAAATGTCTTCTAGTTCTAATATTCTTGTTGACTGAAAAGCTCTGTTCTTAGTGATGCCCAGTAGAATAATACTGCAAGTTTATCCAAGATTGAGAAACATGGAGATTTCATCTCTAGAATGAACAAAGATAGTCTCATTATTTTACATGTCTGAAGTTCTGTTCTACTTTACTCCCAAGCACCTGGGTGGCTAGGAAGGAAGGCTATATAGTTCACATCTCCACTAGGAAACTGAGGGATAAGGAGTGTATTTGAAAAATCATGACCGAGAATTTTACCTGCCCACCCTTCCTTCACGTGAGGGAGTATGCTGCAAATATGGAGCAGCTGATCTCTACTTGTGGATTACTACAAGGGAGACTTTGGTTCTTCCTTGTATGATCTCAGATAAGTTATCAACACTCCGTTTCTTCAGCATAAAATGCTAGTAGTATTAGAATGATGTACTATGACAATTAGAAGCAAGGCTATGGGCCAGAAAAATGCAAACTGTGATTGAACAACAGAGGATAATAGGAGAGAGGTAGATGATTATTATCAAAGAGTGAATGGCAGGGGAGATAGTTCAGTCAGAAAAATGCTTGCTGTGCAAGTATATGTATCTACTGTGTATGGAAAAGCCATTTACCTATGTAAAATACCTATGGAAGCAAGCATCTCTGACCCCAGTTCTGGGGGGCATTAAAGAGTGTGGCAGGAGGATTCCCATAGCTTTCTGGCTATCTTCTCCAGCAAATCAAGTATTGGATTCACTGAGAGGCTCTCCCTCAGAAAACAAAGTGAATACTGATTGTGAAGATGCTCTGTGTTGATCTCCAGCATCTATATGGATACACAAATGTGCATATATGCATACATACACACAAACATCTACTTACTAATACTATGTATGCAAACAAAATATAAGGATATCCATTGACATTTATAAGTATGTATGTGCAAATGACTACAGTGACCCCATTGATTTCTAGGCCAACTTTAAAATTGCTAATGAGAGATTACTTATAAAACTTTGGGAGCTGATACAGGATGAAAAGGGGCAAGACACTTCTCATGCTTATCAAGCAAGAAAGCAATTATCGAAGTGTTGCTGTCAAGTTTCCAAACCTGTGGATCTAATGGTTGAAACTTTTAGGTTAGGGCACATCTGTGGCTGCCCAATGAAAAGAGCTAAAAATGTTGAGAAAAAGGACTCTAAAAGAGCAAAGGTTAAGGCTTCTGATTCTAGCTTGAAGAAAGAATGAATGTGTGGTGCTGTTTACAGAATAAAAACCATAATTCTTTGTCTTACTGTTTCTGTTTGTTTACTCAAGCAGTTCAATATCTCCTTCCTATTTTGTCCTGCTTCCCCCTCCCTTTCTCTCCCTTTGACTTTTAATTTTTTCCCAACCATTAATCATTTTTATACCTTCCTTTATTTTCTCCTGTTCATGAAGTAAACAGCCTGGGTATAGGAAAAAGCAGGGTGCAGTGGCGGGAGTATATGGCAACAGAACAGGAGGCAGAAGAGTCTGTTTTGGCCTCTTGCCTTTTAACTTCAAGCCCAGATTCTCTTAGGGCTGGGGAAAGGCCAAATGGGCCTGTGACTTACTAATCAAGAAAAGAAGAGAAGGCATTGGCAGAAAGGCAAGGTGTATTAGGTCCAAATGAGGCCTGGCATCACTGTGAGAGGCTGGGAAGCAGAGTGTCACAGGCTCTTCCAGATGAACCCCTATGCAGGCAGGCTCAGGCTTTGAAACCAAGAAGGAAGAGGACCAGAATGGGCCAGATCCCTATTCCCAGGGGGATTATGCTGTCACTCTTCTCTTCTGTAAGGGTAGAAGATGTGGTACCTGGCTGAATGTGGAAGGGAATTCTGGTTTGTCCACTGCAGGAGTGATCCAGGCTTCCTGAGAATTCTCAGAGGGCCCATTTGGTTGTACATTGAGGCTTAAAAGCTTTCATTCTGTTTATGGTTTTAATAGAAAATTTCCAGTTTCATATCTAATTTCAAACCCTGCTACTAAAGCATTTAAATTATAGACCTTTGAGATCAGTTACATCCAAACAATCCCAAACACTTTCTTATATATTTCTGTCAATAGCTGCCTCTCAGTGGTTACTCTGACCTGATGGGACTCCTGAGGTCATTATTAGAAGTTGAAGAAGTCTTTAATTTTTCATTTGAAGGCAAGGACCTTATATTTCAAACTGTGCTGTATATCTATGTATTTCTACTTGTATTGAATGGGTTTGTATACTAGATACATTTAATTTAGAATAAACCTCTACAAAAGTTAGGTTGTTAAGAGTAATTTGTCCAAATTCAATGTACTCTCTATTCTGACTGTAACTGTCTCTTTCTAACTCTTCCATTGTCTTCTGGGCTTCTGGCATTGAAGAGACTGTAGGATGTTTTGTTTTGTTTTCTTTTTCACTATTCCTCAGGTAAGAGGATGAGGCTATCCAAAGAGTGAAAAATAAAGTCTTCCCTTTCACTCTCTGAGAACATTTCTGATGCAGGCTGCCCTCTTACTGTTTTTCAGAGAGAGAGAGAGAGAGAGAGAGAGAGAGAGAGAGAGAGAGAGAGAGAGAGAGAGAAAGAAAGAAAGAAAGAAAGAAAGAAAGAAAGAAAGAAAGAAAGAAAGAAAGAAAGAAAGACAGACTAAAAGAGGCTCAGAGCTTAACCCCCAGCATTGGACTTACTTTGCTTTTCTCTACTACAAATAGAAACACCATTTTTACACTAATATAAGACCAAACCTATCTTCCACTAATATTCTTGATCTTACTTCAGCTTCATAGAAAATCACAGTCATGTCATGCATCAGATACAAAGGATAAAGCAGGAGTATGAAAGCAAGTCCTGCAAAGATGAAAGCCATTCAGGTCTGTGCAATGCATCTCTTCCCACACCATGGTCCAACACTGATATTCAGAGAGAAAACAAGCAAGGCTGATGCTCAGGTGCACGTATCTCCACTGTACGGGTCACCAGCAGGCACATCTCAAGATAGGAACATTTACAACTGACAAGATCTTTATCCATATCTCCCTCTGTCTGTTCCCTGGGATGGTTTGCAATGAGGGAAGTCTGTATGATTGGCTCTGGATAAAGGCAAACAAATATATCTGAGTACTATACATATCATACATAATATACATATCGTACATAATATTCTTCTAAAATGAAGCACTTAAAAATTTGTGTCAAAATGGTCACTGACTCAAGGCTAGAGTTCACCCAGAAAAGGAAAGAATATGAGACAACACAAAAACCAGAAACAAACTATTGTTTCATTATTTCTCATATATACCAGGCCAGATTCGTTGGTACAGTGCAGTCTACCTTATTTAGCTTGAGCAATCATCATAAAGTTTTCCTAATCCTTAGAGCATGCTTTTTGATAGGAATGCCCAGCCTCCAGAAGTCTTAAGCAAAAGAAGAGAAGACTGAGGAGGAAAAATTCGACAGATGTGTTCTTTGGGGTTACTTGGAACTATTGTATCCTCAAGGACCTTCACTCATCTCCTGGAACTCTCTTGACTGTATAGCTAAGTTCATTTTTATGCAGAGAAAAATGAAGAAGCTGCATAGAGAAATCTCATATCCTTAAGGCAGACTGAACAGATGCTACTGAGAGTGATGAGTGATAAGACTCCTATAGATGGGTGTGACATCTGGAATGGAAATGGGCAGATTTTCTCCATGGAGACTTCTTGTCCCTATCCAGGCTCCGGGACCCAGGCCCTACTTTATTGCCCATCAACAGCTTCCCTTGCCTGAGAATTAGATTCTTCAGTTGTCTATCCAGACCTGTGTTATCAGGTTGTTTTCTCCACCCCTTTTCCTGCCTTCAGGATGATTTATTATTCTGCCATTTATTGAATCTTGGATAGGCTCTATGCATGTGTTATACCTACCATAGGCTGCAACATGGTCTTTATAGTGTGTGTGTGTGTGTGTGTGTGTGTGTGTGTGTGTGTGTGTGCTCTTACTTTTAACAATGAGTCTAGTAAGAGGCATATAATACACAATGTAGAAGGAACAAATATCTCAGATCTGCTTATTCAAGAGTCCTGTCCTATATGTCTACTTGTGTAACCTATGGCTAGTCCCACTGCATCTATTCCTAGAACATCCCTAGAGGCTAGTAATACCATGTCCAGGTGGCTGTTGTAGGGGTGTAGTACTCTCTGAACTAGGTCTAACACATACAAAGGACTCAATAGTAACCTTTGCATAAACTACAAAAAAGATATTGCAATTCCATTTCAGGGTGAATTGTGACTCAGAGATGTGAAATGACTGACTTTAGGTCATACAGTGATGGGCTGGTATGTTGTATGTATGTATGTTGTATGTATGTTGTATGCTGCCGTGATGGCAGGGTTGAATAGTAATAATAGGAACAGTGTAGCCACAAAGACTGAAATACCATCAGTTAACCCACTTAAAGATACTGCTTATTTTGTCCCAAAATGAAAGAAAGAATATAGCAGCTTGGCATATGGAAATGCCCTGCTATCAGGAGAACTTCCAGCCAAAGTTCCACATTAGTCAAATAAAGTTATTTTGTGCCAGAAAGAAAATATTATTGTACCTTACCCTAATTTTTGGTATTCAGAAAGAAAAACATAAAGCTTTCAGTTAATCATTACAGTTAACGGACTTCATTTAGCTTCCTGTGTCTGTGGTTAGAATGGAAGGTGGCTTTATCTTATGGATTGATTGTTTTCCCCCCACAGGAAAATGGCAATAGGAGGTTTACAAACAGATTCAGGAGCTGTTGCAGTCCTTGTGTTTGCATGATATCAACAACTAGACCACTCAAAGAAGTCATGCTGTGCTTTTATACAGTGTTGCAACAAGTTGTAAATTCCAGGATGCAGCCACCCCCCCAAGTCTCCCCCCCCATAACCACAAACAATCTGATCCTTTAATATAAAAAGCAGGACATTCTATTTTGATTAAATCTGAACCATTCTTTGTACCACAGAGTCTCCCAGAGGCTTTTACTGCTTCTGCCTTTAATGTCTGCTTAATAAAGCCACACATTTAATTATTTAAACAGCCAAGAACCAATAAGGGATTTGCTGACCCAGTCCTTAAAGCTTAAAAATCCAATTTGCCTTTCTTCATTTCTAGCAGACCAAGCCTAGATAGAAGGTGATGAAAACGGATGATGTTTTAGAGTCATTTTGAGGAGTCGAGAGACTTGGTTCACAGAATCTCATCCGCACCTGAATGGAATGAATTTCATTCTTGATGTTGCCAGCATTGACATTTCCCTGAGTTTTCACATCTCTCCTATCTCCAGTTTCATTATGTTTTGAATTGCTAATGTGAAGATGTATTAAGTTTTGGTGATTTCTACTGAGAATTTTATCCAGGTAAGAATTCTCAGACATGCGGTGTATTAACCCATCTTCACTTGTACAAGCCTGGAAAGTCTTGTAGAGGCCAAGCTGATTCATAAGGCTATCCAGATTCCTGACACAAACACACATTCACTTCAAAAAATAATCCCATAATTTTTGAAAAACAAAAGTCTAGACAGACTCTCACAAGCAGAGAAAGAGAAGTATGGAGATGTGGAATTGAATTTGTAGTCCAGCCATTGAAATACACAGATCTCTGTTTATAAACATGTGATTGATTATTTGTAACCATCCTTCAGATTTATTTTTATGACTAAAATGCTATATTCATTGGCACTTAGCAAATGATTTCCCCAAATCTTAAAGGAAAATTCATTGCACCTGGATGGCATCTCAAGCAATAGCTTAACTAAGCCCTTTCCTAAAATGCTAGCTGGCTGAAAGTGATGCTACATAGTATTTATACAAAAATACTGAACTGTGGTTTTCTCCCTAAGGGTTGTCAATAAGTTTACTTATTATGGTGTCCAAATAAGTGATAACATCTCTTCTTCCTACAATGTTTTAGTATTTTGAATAGGAAATTACATACTTTGAAAGGTGAGAGAGTTACTCTGATGCCAGCCCAGAAAAAGAGTAATGAGGTGTAATTAATTAGTCTAGTTAGTCTTACGAGGTCCGTGGCCACCACTCTTTCTTACGAATTAGAATTTGTTTTCTTTTTATATTCCTAGTCCCAAATTACTTATGACTTTACTCATTGGGACTTTATACTCATATCTTAACCTGGGTGTAAATTAAACATATCATGCTGTACTTTGATGTCCTTTTTCAAATTCTTCTTGACTTCTCTAGTAGCTGTTATTTGTGTATTTGAGCCCTGTAATTTTAATGACTAATTCTATATTCATATTTGCATACTATGTTTCCCAGACAAATGTCAGTAGGAGCACACCTGGAAACTTGCTAGAAATATAGATTATCTGGTTTTAGTTCAGATCTGCTTCATCCACTGTCCCCGATGTTTCCTCTGTACTAACTTGAAACATTTTTTTGGTCCTACTTAAGATATTTACTTTGACTCTTAAATTC
This sequence comes from Mus musculus, assembly GCF_000001635.26. Lineage (NCBI taxonomy): Eukaryota > Metazoa > Chordata > Mammalia > Rodentia > Muridae > Mus > Mus musculus. The sequence goes on from NC_000068.7 coordinate 107,673,182, forward strand.
CTGTTCTCCTACTGGTACCTTTCACTCTCCTTCTCCTCCTACCTTCCCCCCTCTCTCCACGTGGCCATGGCTGGCTTCTATTTCCCTATTCTTCTCCCTCTCTCTGCCTTTCTATTATAAATGCCTTAAAACCATGGGGGAAACAAAACTATATTTACTTTGTTTTCTCCCTTCTCCATTTTTGAACACACACACACACACACACACACACACACACACACACACACACACATATATATATATGGGAGAGAGAGAGAGATTTAAAATAAACATTCTGGAAGGAATGTATGCATTAAACTATAGTGGTTAAATGGTATCATTTGTTATCTTACGTCCAATGTTACCAGTTCCAAAAGCAGTACATTATGGTTTTTTTTTTCCTTCTGACATTTGCTTCAGTTTTTGGTGTGCTGGTAACTGACTGCCAACTAACTCCTATTCCCTGAGGACACAGACTCAATTTTGCCTTTGAAATATTTCTAATATAATTTATATATCCAACCTATTTTTCACTATAAGATGCATTGTTTTCAGGAAGTCCCAAATCAATGTCCCACTTCTAGAATGTCTGGTAGGAATTCATAAGAAGTTTTTGCCTCTGGAATTATATCATAGACACCATCGCACCTAATGAGAACCACGAAGTCTCTGGAGACAGTCCTAGTTAGCTTTTATTGCTGTAATGAAACAACAAGACCAAAAGCACCTGAGGAAGAAAGAGTTTAATTCACCTTAAACGTCTACATCTCACTCCATCATTGAAGAGCATCAGTGAAGCAACCCAAGGCAGGAAACTAGAGGCAGCAACTAAAACAGAACCCTATGTCACTTACTGGATTGTTGCTTTTCATTTGCTTAGCTTGCTTTCTTATACCCCAAGAAGTCCTGTCCATGTGTGGCATCAGTCACAATCAGTTGGGCATTCCCACACCAATCATCAATCAAGAAAATTCCCCATAGTCTTACCTGCAGGACTAATTTATGGAGGTGTTTTCTCAAATTTTCTTTCCTCTTCTCAGGTGGCTCTAGCTTATATCAAGGTGGCAAAACAAACAAACAAACAAACAAACAAACAAACAACAAAACTCCATGAGAATGATGACAAAACATCTGGTTAGAGATGCTTTGTCGTAGAGCAGTAGTTTTCAACCTGTAAGTCACGACTTGTTTGGGGGTTGTACAACCCTTTCACAGGGGCCACCTAGAATATTTGCATTAAGATTCATAACTGTCAAAATTATAGTTATGAAGTAGTAACCAAATAATTTATGGTTGGAGATCACCACAACATGAGGAACTGTATTAAGGGGTTGCAGCATTAGGGAAGCTGAGAAGCACTATCTTAGGACAGAAAACTCTAAACTGAGTGTTATCTGTAATGCTGAAGCCAAGAAGTCATGAACCAAGAGTCCATGATATGGCAAAATAAACCCTGAAAATGTGCTCATTCTTGAGGGAATCTTTTAGATGGTTTGGAAAATATAGGCATAAAATAAATGCTGAATAATTGAGTAAAAAATCTAAGACAAAGTAACCAGTCAGGATAAAGGTATGAACCACAAACATCTTTCTGTGAAACAGTGATTAATAGCTCATTTATGTGAGAAGTTCAATAGAAAGAAGTATTTGGGTGGTTAGAGAGCTAATTACCAGTTTAGTCCATGTCACAGAGCTGTTTGTATAAATATGGAAATTCACTGAGTATCTAACAGAGGGGCATAGGTCATTTACCCAAGTTTTAAAGTAGGTCTTCTGTAGGATTATATCAAGCATGGAAAACCAAATCAGAAACAGATAAGAACTTATGAAACTGAACCCAGCCTTAAAAGATTTTTAAATATTCCTTAATAGTACTTTCATTATTTGAAAAGTCCATACACGTACACAATGTTATTTGACCTCACTTCCTTCCATTTTCCACAGGGACCCACTTACCCATCTTCCACTAGAGTTTATGCCATCATCATCATTATCATCATCAGTACCACCACCACCATCATTGTATTTTATCATAGTAGTATCTTCCTGAGTCCAATTAGTGTGAATGGATGTATAGATGTGAAGCCATCTCACATTTCAACCAATCAGTGCCCCCTACTACCTTCCCACCCCCCACCCCCAAAAAAACGACTCTCCTTTAGCCATCATCAAC